>NC_064923.1:545634629-545934629 GCF_023897955.1 Schistocerca gregaria
TTATTTGAGTCTATGCCTTGTTGCATTCTCATGGACAGAGCTGATTGTGCAGCAATTACCAATGTTATTTTTGATGTGTGCAACTGACTGGTAAATGTATTCACATGGAGCAGTTAAAATCGCCAGTATTTTGAACAGATCTTTACAATGAGCTCGACTAGTATTTTTGGTTATTATTCTTATGGCTTTTTTCTGGAGTTTGAAAATCATGTCCATATTTTGTGTGTTTGTTTCCCGCCCCCCCATAAAATTCCGTAGCTAAGAATTGAGTGTACATATGAATAATATGTAACATACGTACATATAAATATGTAACTAAAAGACACTGCATGTTACGAACTGATGATAATATTCTAAGGGCATAACAAGCTGATGACATTCTGTTTGCAAGTACCTTTGTGTGTTCATACCACTTCAACTGAGAATCAGTATTCATTCCAAAAATTTTTGAATTTGTTGCACAGTCTATAAGGGTGCCATCTACATTTAATTTAACATTGTCATTTTTCCTCTTCAAACTGAAATTCATGGCATTAGTCTTCTTTATGTTCAATGTCACAAAATTGCTTATGGACACATCATAAACTTCCTTGAGAGTTTCATTTGCTTTCCCAGCAAGGAATTTTCTTGTTTGCTCAATGACAATAATTTGCTGTCATCAGTGAAGAGAATTTTTTCACCATGAGTAACACTACTGGGAAAGTCATTGATGTATACCAAGAATAGTAGTGGTCCTAATATGCTACCTTGCAGAACCCCTGTATTAATGTATTTTGGTTCTGATAAGTGTTGTACTAAACGTTTAGGTCTATTTGAAGTTTGTGTTATCTCTACTCTTTGTACCCTATCTGCTAGGTATGATCAAAACCAGACCTTAGCGACCCCTCTTATTCCTAATGCTTCTAATTTATTTAATAGAATCTTTTGGTTGACTGCATCAGATGCCTTAGAAAAATCCAAAAATATGCCTGTGACACACTCATCTTTATCAAGAGCAGCAAGTACAACTTTTGTGAATTCTACTATGGCTGACTCCATATTTTTGCCACTTTGGAAACCAAACTGTGATTTGTTTAAAAGATTGTATTTGTTCAGGTAATTTATTAATCTGTCTTTCATAATTGCTTCTATTATTTTTGAGAATTCTGACAGCAGGGAAATGGACCAGTAATTTTCTATGTCTTCTGCATTACATTTCTTAAGCAAAGTTACAACTTTTGCCTGTTTTAACTGTTCTGAAAATGTTCCTGATGTGAAGAATTCATTTATTATATTTGTAAAGTGGCCTTGTATAATCCCTATGCATTGTTTCAGTACACAAATTGGTACTTCATCTAAGCCTGCTCACTTTTTAGTTCCTGAATAGTTTTATTGACTTCATTCTCTGTGGTTGGAAGTAGCATCATTGTATTTAGTGCAACATTATTTACAGGTGCTATATTGTTTTGTTGAATTTTTGCTGTAACTTCCCTGCAATACTTGAAAAATGCTCATCTATGTAGGTTGCTAAGTGTTGTGTATCGTTTATTACCTTATCACCCTTTCTTAGTAGTATGTTATTCTGCATTTATTTGCCTCTCCCCATTTCCTTTTTTATAACATTCCAAACTGCTTTGGTTCAATTCTCTGCATTATACATTATTTTGTCATTACATGACTTTTTGCAGCGATCAGCACCTTCCTATAGATCTTTTTGTATTTATGAAATTTACGAATTCTGGATCATTGCAACTCTTCTACATGGAACTGAGATATTTAAGTGTTAGGGAGGACTTCTTAATACCTGCTGTTATTCATCTGTTTTTGTGAGATGTATATTTTGAAAATGTGTTTTGAAAGTTCATTTTAAACAATGTGGAGAATTTAGTGAATCTCATATTCACATTGGTTTCCTTATACACTTCATCCCAGCTTTGTTATTCTAGTTCTTCTGAAAAATCTTTTATTTGTATTTCTGATAGATGTTGTTTGTAGTCTTCTAGTTTAGGGAATTATTTGAAGCCTGATTTTACTGTTGTTATTTGACAGAGATGGTCTGATAGTTTGAGATCTTTTACAGCTACATCACATTTTTCTGTGTCCATATTTTTGGCCACATGGTCAATTACTGAAGCAGTCATTGTAGTAGCCCTTGTTGCACTAGTGACCACTAGGGACATGCCAAAACTTTGAAGGATGTTTATGAAGGTGCTACTGGATTCATTTATGATATTAGTGTTGATGTTACTGTCCCGACACAGAATTATGTTGACCTTTGTGCTTGAGACTTTATCTAGAACTTCTGTTAATTTATTGAAAAAAGTGTCCACACTACCACTGGGAGATCTGTACACACACAAAATGATTAATTTCTTGGTGTTATCGAGCCCCATTAATTCAATAGCTGATATTTCAAAGTGTTTGTCTTCACTTGCTGTACTGAGGTCATGTCTTGATTGAACTGTGTTCCTTTTCTGATATAAATGCAAGATCCTCCATCCCTTGAAGCAGTTCTGCAGTAAGAGTTTGCCCTTCCATACAATGATAACACTACTTGTTGGATTTATATGTCTCTACATCAGTGCTCAGTAATACAAACTACTGTGCAGTTCAAAGATTGGAGCTCAACTTCTAATAGTTGTATTTTATTTTGTTATTGATTTCATGTTTTGATGGAGGAATGTTATGTCTGTGAAATACCCTATGGTACTCTTTCAAATTGTTTGGTTTTCTTTGTGTCATCTGGTATGTGTGATATTTGAAGTCTGTCTTGTAAGTGACTGTTTCAGTATTTTTTAAACTGCTGGAGATACTCCTTAGGCAGGGGAACCTGTTGTCTGGATTTATTCCAAAAAGGACCTACTTTTCCTACCTATGACAACAGGTAATGTTCCATTGTATTTGTGTGACTATGATCATATTTCCTGGCTGACTTATATATACTATGAATGATCTTGGACTATCAAACCATTTCTGCCAAGTAATAACATAAAATTGGGTATGGAAGAAATCCCTAAACTACAGGCCAACAGAAGTCATTTATCAGAAATTTAAATACATAATTTTTATTGAGAACTAGCATTGAGATGAAATTTATAGAGAAACTGTTGTAAACATGAAATTCTCTATATTCTCAGTATCATTTAAACTGAACTTCAAATAGACATTTCCAAAAGTATTTGCATCAGTATCATCATGTCAATAAAAAATAAGTTGATAACAAAAGGTATTAACAGTCCTTCCAAACCCATAAATGCCTCACTTCCATGAAAATGAAACATGTTAAGCCACAGTTCTTAAATTTCTGTCACAGGTAAAAAAGAGTTACATAAAGGTGCTGATTACTGAAAAAAGTCATTTAATGACAAAATAATATACAGTGGAGAGAATAAAAACAAAGCAGTATGGAAAGTCATTAAAAAAGGGAAAAGGGGGGTGAAAGGCATAATACCGTACTCATAAAGTAATGAATGATCCATCTAGCAAACTATGTGAATGGGCATTCTTCAAATACTGCAGAGAAATTACAACAAATATTCTCAATAAACCAACAAGCATCAGTAAATAATTATTCACTAAGAGCATTGATGTTACTACCTATGACAGAACATGTAGTCAGTAAAATTACATGAAACATTAAAAAAATAAGAAAGTCTCTATTACCAGTGTTTGTACTGGAACAATGTATACAGAGTACAAAAGCTCCCTTAAGAAGCATTGTAAGTGAATCATTCACATTATGGAAATTTCTAGAGTGTTTAAAACAGGCAACCTTTTTATGTCTGCTAAAGGAAGTTATGAAGAAGATGTAGAAAATTAAGAGCCCTGTCACCGTTCTCAAAAGTAAAAGAATCAATTATGAAAGAATGATTAACTCTTGAGCAGGGAAGCTTGTGTATAAAGCATGCCAAAGACAAACAGCATCATCTTGTACCACTCGTTGTTTTACAATTGTGAGCCCATACCTGTCCTCCATTTTTGCTTTAGTTAACGAGGTGATAAGGTTTGTTGTCAAAAGTCCAAGTGGGCAGCAGTAATATAAACTAAGCAACAAGCTACATGAGGAAAAATTTACAATATGCACAAGAAAATGACCCATATTTGGAGCTAGCAGCACAGTCCCATAATGAGGCAGTTCTCTATAACATGAATAGTTAATGAACAAGCAGTTGACTGGAATCTAATGCAACTGCATTGTTTAATGCCGTGAGTGAGTCATTACTGTGGGGTTATACCTGTACACAGCAACAGAGAATTGTAATGAAAGTTTATTTTATTATTTGTTTAATTTCAGTACTTTAGCTCACATAATGTAAATTTATTTTATCATTGTTAAAACTATGATTAAACTATAATTTTGTTCATACATGTTTCCTGTGGTAACATAAAGACAGCCATTCTTTACATGTGTACAAAATACACTGCACAATCACTTGTATAATAAATATAGTGAGCGAGTTCAAGGTTTAATGAATTGCTTGAATGAATACAACCTTTTAAGTGAGCCACAGTTTGGATTCTGAAATGATAGAAGTACAGTATCAGCCATAGCAGTAATCATAAAAGTGGTATTTTATGCCCTTGACAATGATGAGTGTGTTACAATCATAATTTTAGATCTTTCAGAGGGTTTTGGTGCTGTCACCCACAGTAATCTACCAAACAAGCTAGAAGCATTTAGAATAACAGGTGTAGCTAATGACTGGTTCTGATCATACTGTAATGCTCTTGCTAATTGCAGGAATTACTGAGTGAGAAGCAGCTTTGTTGCAACCATAAGTGAGGCAAGCAGGAGGAACAGAGGTGCTTATGCATAATTTCGCGAGCGGGTCTGTTTGTACACTGCAAGATGGCTGGCCCAAGCTGTACAATTATTGTGTGCACTGCAGAAAGGCCATGCAACTATGCACTGGCCTCCAGAGTATTTCCACATCATTGAGATGTGAAGGTGGTGATCTGTATGTGCCTGGAAGCAACAAACATGCTATCACTACAAATCTCCTCCAATTCTAGCACAGTTATACGCAGTCTGGCAGCACCCAACATGACACTGGGTCCATGTATGGGTCCATGTAAATCTCCATCACATTATGAGCCAGCCAGCAGCTGATGCCCATCTGAGTAGCCATTTTGACTAAACCAACTCACTGTTCTAAATGGCGTCTGTGGACTTAGAACAACGTGCTGGGTTAGCCATCCCTAGGCTCCACTATAGCATCCCTGACTTCATGGGCAGTGGTTTGCAGAAGGGGCAGTACTGCCACCATCCATCTCACCAGGGCAATCTTCTAATTTGATAGCAATGGATGCCTATGAGAATTCAGCAAGTGTTTACATTTCTGGCACTGCTCACTCAGCCACATAGTGCTAATTTAGGCATGCACTGCTGAGTGGGATAAACAGTGTCAGCCAAGCAGGATGTGAACATCAAATGGTCATCCTGCTGCTGCAGCATTCCAACATCAACATTACTGCTGGTAGACCATACACCTCCAGAGGGCATATCTGGGGGCATTGCAGCCCTTCAGCATTGTAGCTCAGGACTAAATAAAACACATTATATGTTGCAGCAGAGTTTTCCTAACCACCCCTTGCCAGCTCCAACAACTCCACAACCCACCACCCTACACCATAACAGCCCTACTCATACTGGATTTCTATAGAATGATATCAGAAGTATTTTGGTGTCACTCAATCTTGTCTGGCAATTGAAACCAGCACAGTCAACCTCCACACTGCAAAGCTTCACAACCATGGAACAAAGTTTCAAAAAATTGTGGGGTGAGTGAGCAGACTATTGATTTTTGTGGTTATCTTTTGTGTTTTATGTGTAGAGGGCATATGTCTAAGTGAGTGATGCACAGGGCTTTGAGAGTTTTGTTTTTCCAGGCAGTGGAACCGGCTGATCTTTCAGAATTCTGTGGTAATGCAAAAGAGTACTATTTATGTCCTGCAAGATGTGGTTAACATAACTCACCAAGCCATTTTGCACCATGTACAGAGTGAGTACCAGTAGTTCATGTGAACTGTCATTGATGTGGGTATATGACTAGTCAGAGCACAGAGTCAAGATGGATAATGGTTAGGCATAATATGCAAGAGCATTTTGTCATATTGAATGTCTTGAGTGTATTTTGTAGTTTTTTAGTGGGGACAGGAAATTAAATTCTGCAATGGCAGTCTCGGACACAGGGTGTCACTAGTTGGGAGGCAGTTGAAGCATTGGTTAATGAAATAGTGCATCTGAGAGCAGATAATACAGACTTGAATAACAGGCTTGCAGCTAGGGATGAAGAATTGGAATGAGCTGATCAACCTATTTCTGTATGAGATCCAGCTGAAGCCAGTTTGACCATGCACTTTCTAGAATGTCGACTGATGATGAAATGGCTGGTTTGAGTCACTTGCAGTTAGCAGCTAGTATTGAGGGTGGCTGCAGGATCAGTTATTACAGGTGACAAAATTATGACCTGGTAGAAGAAGCCAAGATGTATGTCAGATGTACAGAGGAACAAAGAGGTGTAGAGATATTTGTTGAACTGAAAAAAGAAGCAAAACAGCAGAAGGCTTTTTATGAGCAGTTGATAGTCTGTCAAAGAAGAATGAATAGTCAGTAGAGAATTTTGCAGAAAAAATACAGAAATTGAAAGTGCTGACATATAAATTAGAAGAGAGTGATGAGGCAAACAGGGTCAAACTCCAGGAAGCACAGCACTGCAGAGCACAGGGTGCATTTTTATGGGCCTTGCCACCTGATATGTGAAGAAGTGTGAGAATGGGTACCCCAAAGGATTTATACTGTTTGGTCAGATTAGCCATGCAATTTGAAGAAACTGATGTAATAACAAGAATGCGGGATAAGAGAGGCATATTCTCTGATAACATGAAGTTATGTAGGTATGGAAGAACCGGAGGTGTGGAAAGGCAATGTTGCGAACTTCAGTGTGGCAGATGTGGTGTGGTTGGACACAACCAATATGACTGTGGAAATGTAAGGGGAAACAGGGGATGAATAAGAAGGTCTTAAATGTAAAAAGGAATCCCTGGTTTGCTGCACAGAGTTTCCAATACATTTTGATGCAACTAATACAGATACAGCGGAAGATTGTGTTAATTGTGTGAATAGTGAAGGTTAAAAAGCAAAAAATTATGTTGTAGATTGTATTTCATTGGTCCTGTTCTCTACATAGCAGCTTATGCATAAGACATTGGACAAGTCAAATTATAAGTATACAGGCTGAAAGTAATTTGAAGGCATACATATGTAAGCTTACAATAATACACTTTACACGTAAGTAAGTATTTATATAACACATTTCATAAATTCTTCAATGGAGTAAAAGCAGTGATGCTGTAAATATGACTTTAGAGATTTTCCAAATGTATTGACCTCAGTGATAGCTTTTATGTTTTCAGGAAGTTTGTTATAAAGCTTAACTCCCATGTGAAAAGTACCTTCTTGGCACAGTCCTGTGCTGATTTGAGTCATATTTAAGTTTCTGTTTTGTCTGGTAAAGTGCTCATGTATATCACAGTTTTTTTGTAGTCTTCGGTCCTTGCCTATTACATTTAATTTAAAGAACAAACGGGTTTCCATAATGTTGGACACAACATTGCCAGCAACCATTAAAAAGTTGGTTTCAGATAAAGAACACTTTAAACAGAGTTTGAAACACCTTTTGATAGGCAACTCCTTCTACTCTGTAGATGAATATATTAACAGGGGCTCTTAGACCAGCTTAAGTAAAAATATCTATTAGATTTCAATTTTGACAGCACTTAGTTGCAACAGTCACAATTAGGTACATTGTTCATGATAAATTTATTAAAAATGCTCAACTATGTTTCTTTCTGACGGTGTATTAATTCTGTAAATATTAGCAGTAACAGTTTACTGTTATGTATTCACTTATTTTGACAATCACCTGACAAATGAACAGGGTAGTGAGTATTGTATTCAAATTTTTTATGTTTTTTATTTTACACCTTCTGGCTTGTTCCATACTAACAAAAATCATCTCATTTTTGGGTCTTCCATAGGTTCTCTTAATGGACTACACATATAAATAAAGATTTGTAATTAGCCTTATCTGCATTGTCCCCATACAGCAAAGATATTCTAGAGAGGTTTGATCATATTTGAGTAAAATGACAGAAAATTGAAAGCTATATTATCAATTATCTTATTAATCTCAATTGATTTTCTGCACTGATCTTGGTGTCTGTTCGTCTTTTGAGCTGGTGTGATAAAGACATATGTACTTGCACTCTCCAAATATTGTGTTAATTAAAAGTTATAATATGCAGAAGTCACAAGTTTTCACTCCCCTATCAAGCTATGTCCTAAGCTTCACATTCTGATGTGATGAAGACTTGTGGTTTAAATGGACTTCCTCAGAGAAGAAGTGAACACAAAGAGAGAATATCTGGCACAGACACACTGGCATTGTTGTTCATCATTGGGGAGATGAGACAAATATCAAACCATACAAAAAAGTCAAAAGGAATTAATCTTGAATCAATGTTCTGGAAGTGCCACAAAGTCTCTTAAAATGCACACATACATACCTGCATGTGTTTGCTGACTTATATTTTTGAATGCTGCTAAGTGTACATTGGCATACCTATGTGATGACTGAACAATTCACATTATCCCTGTCCCTAACCACTATACCTGGTGATCTATTTTAGGACATTGCTATAAGGAGAGAGTTAGCATGTTTGTAATAATTTAAAATAATTACATAACTTTCTAAATTTTCTTTTATACTAATTTTTGTGTTTCTCTGTTTCACGAATCAGATTATATTATCACAAGAAGGATGGAAATTACATGATGTGCAAGAGGTTAAACATAACCAATTGGAGGATTAATTCTTAAAGTGACAAAGAAACCAACAAAAAAAAATAGCAAAATTTGTAATCCATTACATGCTTGACTGTGCTTAGTAGCATCTCTGCCAGTAGTATTTGTAGTACCTTTCTTAATCCAATTCCCAAATTCAAACATTCTTATAAAATAGGTAGATATGTGGACAGAAAATTTATTTTAGGGAGAGAAATGTGTGCCTACAGTTGAGTTACACTGACAGTGTATTTTGATACATGTTAGTGAGGCACCACTGAATAGTTTTGTAGTGGTGTCTTCACTACTACAAACACAGTATTTCATATTCAAAAGTATATTCTTATTTTGACATTTTATAAAATTATCAGAGAATGAGTACATGAGATAGTAACGCTCAACGTGATGCAAATTCAATTGCCAGGTAGCCAGGCATAAGATGTCACCAAAATGGATGTGGTAACAAGTGGAATCAAACCTGAAAATCTTGGTTGCAGTGATAATGACCAGTTACATTTTTCAGTTAAGATGAATACAGACGATAGTAACATTATCATTCAAAATGATACAGTGATGACAGTAGATGAGACAGGATCACAATTTTCTCCAGGGAGTATTTTTTCTCCTGGTAAAAATGAAACATGTGACAGCACAGACTTATTAAAAAATTCTCTGTGTGCTACACTTATGCCTAATGCAAATGTGATTGGACAGGGTGCATTGCTCACACCAGAAACTCTTGATTATGATGCAAATGTGGCAACAGCTATTTTAAAAAAGCTTCAATGATTTTTCAAAACAACAAAATGAAAAATTCAATAAGTCTAATGAGTAAAATCAATCACTTAAGGAAAGCACTGATGAAAAATTTAATGTTTTACAAAACAACAGACATATACACAAAAGGAATTACTTGAAAAAACCAGCAAAAACAAACTCTTGGTGCTTTTTTGTTGCAAGATATAAATAATTTAAGCCAGAAAGTGTCATCAGTAGGCATGACACAAGAACAGTCCACAGAAAAGTGGAGGAGGTTCTGAGGCTCATGCAAAACTGTAGCAGGAGCAGTTATAATATTGTGCCAGAATATAAATATACTCACAGGTACCACAGACAGGATGCGAACAGCATACAAAGATCTATATGAATAGGTGCAAGATGTGTCACTGCAACTAGATAGCGTAAGTTTAAATACTCAGTTCATGAGAAAGGAGCAAGAAAGGACAGATAAAGACATTAAGGTCCAAACATCTATTCACACTTGAGCCCTTATCTATCAGGTGAAATAGATGACAACTACAACATCCATCAGGCACTATCAATTTCTGCCCCTGTCATGGAGATGTATTTGGAATACAATCTGATTCATCAAAACAGTACCTCACCAGCAACAGACAGTGCTGCATGCATTTCTACTTTGCTGAAAACTTGTTATGATACAGCCAGTTTCCAATCTTTTCTTTCGACGGTAAGTGAACAAACTGAGTTGTATTCATAAGAGTCTTCCTGAACATTTTCCTGTTGAACTGGACTGAAGTACAGATGATACACTTTGTGTTAGGTTATCTAGACAAGTTCTGGGCCATTGCAGTACAAGAGAGACTGGGGCATGAAGTGTTAAACCTGACACCATTTAGCAGTAAACATGGAGGGCTTAGAAAGTACTTTGAGAACTACCTAAAAAAAAAAGACCATTACTGGACCAACCTGAAATTGGACATAGATGCCATAAAATTTTGATAAACCAACTACTGGCTAACACACTTGAGAAATTAAGCACCACTCCTGAGCACAGTATAGAAAAATTCCTCTCACGTCTTGATTCCATTAATCTTACCTATGAAGAGAGACCTCTGCAACCACAAATTGACAGTGCACAGGCAGATCCCACATGAACTAATGAACAACATGGTGGAAATGGCAATAACAACCAACATGGTTGGCAGCTGTATACCCCTCACAGCAATACCAACAGGAACCTATTTGGTAATGGAAAAGGGAAAAAAATTCTAGCAAGGATATAAAAATAACCAAGAACAGAATTTCAATCAGTGAGGATTTAATGGCCAGAGGGGTCATTGTCAGCAAACGTACAATGTGCTGCTGACTGTGGGCAATGACCTGAAGGGCAACTGGCAAGGGCAGAATGCAACTGGGTGAAAAAATAATCTACCTTCACCTGACTATAATTAGTACATTCAAAATTACATTTTGAATAGTGGTCAGCGACAGCATAATTTTGAATTGAGAGCTAGGTAAAGATACTAACTGGTGAAAGCAGATGCATAATGTGCACATAGTAGATGTTATCCTAACAAGGAGGTCAGTGCGCAGAAAACTCAAGCCAGTGTCAATAGACCCCCATATGATGTTCAGTAATAGGAGTGGGACACTGGAACTAGTTAGAAGCTGGTTTCTTAGATACAACAATTTTGGTGATACCAAAGATGACCTGTGTCAGGAAAATGTTACCAACAATGCAGATAAAAATGAAGACACACTACAGGCCATAATCAGTGCATAAATACTCTGTTTAAGAGTACCCATAGTACTGGACACTGGAACTACCATGAATATAATTTCACAGGATCTGTCTGATTAATTACAAAAATGAAGACACATACTGATGCTTCCAGTCCAAATTCGTACAATCCAAATGGCTGGAGGAGGTAAGTCTAAAGGAGTAAAATTGCATGCATGGATTCCTATTCAAATTGATAGCTTCTCTTTACAATGCCTTCTTTGTGGCTGAAAGGCTAACAGTAAACTGCCTTATCAACAAGAACACCTTTACTAAATATCTAGCACAACTTGATGCTGGCTGGGGGAAGGGCCATTTCATTGTGAACAAGCAACAATATTCAGTAGACCTAGACCAAATCAAATTCCAGAGAACACAAACCAAAACACACTGCTGATGTTTGAATACATTTTTTCTACTCTACTCTCATGTTTGTAAACTCATGTGGGATTGAACAATGACAGGAGAGCATACATGCCAAGGCAAGTGCATCAGCAAATCTTATGGAAGAACAAAAGGAAGAACTGCAGGAGCTTTTAATACATTATGCTCATATTTCTGAATGCTGCCCTGGAATAATCAAAGGATACAGATACAAAATTCAGGTGTACCCACACAAAACCTTCTGCTTTTCACCTTTTTCATGGTACAAGAAGGGGTCTAAAGAGATCAATAGAATGCTAAACTGGAAAATTATACAAACAACCTGAGCTACATACTATAGCCCCAATTTGGATATTAGCAGATCAGATGGTAGTTTCTGCCTCATGCTTGATGCACAAGGAATAAATAGAATTAATGTGCCTGTCAGGATATGGCCTGAAAACCTGGAAGAACAATTTCCAAAATTCCATAATGTTAAGTTCCTACATCTACATCTACATAATTACCCTGCTATACACAATAAATGTATCACACACCACACAGCAATACTCCAGGATATTGTGGAGAAGCATGGTGTAAGCAGTCTCTGTGGTAGACCAGTTCCACCTTTTAACCAGTGTTGGTGAGACCATTAGTGAGAGAGAGCACCGAGAGTTCCTGCTGCTAGTAAGGCGAGTACACATTTGTTTATTATAAATTTTTATTAGCTTCATACAAGAGTGACTTATTTTCAGTTATCTGTGTAGTTACTAGTTTATTTTTGTAATTTATTGTGTGTTTGAGTGCTTACCAGGCACAACCTTTTATTTTAATAACAGTGTAGCATACAGTACCACTGTTGTTATCGACCCTTGTATTGACCCTCGTATCCCACATACTTTTGTTTGTTTTGGTTAGAACAGCTCAGTGTTGGTTAGACCATCAGTGAGAGAGCACCACTAGTTCCTGCTGCTAATAAGGTGAGTATTTCATTTGTTTATTACTTATTTTTATGAGCTTCAAACAGGAGTGACTTCAGTAATGGATAGAAACTGTGGTTGCTGTGTATAGAAATAAGGTTGTCGACCCTTCACTCACAGCTCCAGGAGGTGTTGGCTTCCATCACACAGCTAGAGACTGCTGCCAAGAAACATCACTGTGGTGGGTTGGACGTGGGTATACAAGAGCTGTGGAACATGTTCCACATGTCTCTTGATTAGTCGACTGCTGTGGCCACCATGGGTACTGCCTGCACTGAGGTTTATCCCTCACCTGTAATCGAGCGGAGATCATTCCAAAGTCTGTCAGGCAGCGAAAGACTTTCTAAAGGCCTGATTGTAGGGCCACCTTAGTTTGATGAACAGGTTTCGGGTGTTATCTGTGGTGATGAAGTCTCTGAGCCCGATAAACTCATCCACCCTGTTCCAGAGGAAGCTTCTCAGCCCGCAAGGTCTGGGCATTCACAGGCGGTGGGTTTGCTGGTAGTTGGGAACTCCAACATAAGGCACATAGTGGGACCCCTTAGGAACATGGCTGCCAAGGAGGGGAAGTAAGCCAGTGTGCACTCCATTTCCATACTGGGAGGAGTCATATCGATGTGTAAAGAGTGCTTCCAGTGGCAAATGGTGTCCCATGTTGGTACCAATGACATATGTCCCTTTGGATCAGAGGAGATTTTCTCTGGTTTCGGGCATTTAGAGGAAATGGTAAAGACTGCCAGCCTTCCTTGTGAGAGTAAGGTGGAGCTCACCATCTGCAGCATCGTCAACAAAACCGACTGTGGTCCTTTGGTACAGAGCTGAGTGGAGGGTCTGTATCAAAGGATGAGGCAGTTCTGTGACAATGTAGGCTGCATATTCCTTGATTTGCACTATCAGGTGGTGGGTTTCCGGGTTCTGCTTAATAAGTCAGAAGTCCACTACACACAGGAAGTGGTTACGTGGGTAGCAGGGGCTGTGTGGAAGCGACTGTGTGGTATTTTAGGTTAGAGGGTCTCAGGAAACCACAGAAAGGGCATCTGTGTAAAAGGAGCAGGTAAAACACAGTAAGGTAGTTGTAGAAATGATAGTTATTGTAGTTGTAAATTGCTGTACCTGTGTTGGGAAAGAACCAGAGCTCCAAGCCCTAATAGAAAGCAATGAAGCTCAAATAGTTACAGGATTGGAAAGCTGGTCACATTCAGAAATAAGTTCAGCTGAAACTTTTTTCAAACTATCTAACAGTATTCAGAAAGGATAAATTAAATATGGTTGGTGGTGGAGTATTTATTGCTGTTAGAAGTAGCTTACTTTGTAGTGAAATTAAAGTAGATAGTTCCTGTGAAATAGTATGGGTAGAGGTTATACTTGACAATTGGACTAAACTATTAACTGGATCATTTTACTGACAACCCCATCCCCCCCCCCCCCCCCCCCCAATTCAGAACATATAGTTGCTGAACAGTTCAAAGAAAACTCATGTCTTATTTCAAATTGGTTTAAAGCTGGTGGTAGGCATAAAACATCATCTGAAATTGTACTGAATGCTTTCTCAGAAAATTATTTTGATCAATTAGTTCATGAGCCTACTTGAAGTGTAAAGAGTTGTGAAAGCATACCTGACCTCTTAGCAACATGACAGGTACAGGGATTAGCAACCACAAGGTAGTTGGTGATAGGCTGAATTCTGTAATGCCCACAACCAAGAACAGGAAATGCAAAGTACAGCTATTTTAAAAAGCTGATAAAATTGCTCTTTAAGAGACAGTCTCTACTCCTTCTGATCTGATTGTGTAAGCATAGAAAAGATGTGGTATGATTTCAAAGAGGTAGTATCGATGGCAATTGAATGATATACACCATATAAATTAATAAGTGATGGTGCTGATCCTCCAAGGCACATGAAATGGGTCATATTACTGTTGCAATAATCAATGGTAAAAATGTGTCAAATTTAAAAGAACACAAAATCACCAATGTTGGCAAAGTTTTGCAGGAGTTTGAAATGTATTGCATGATTAAATGCAAGATGCTTTTAATAATTTCCTCCATGAAACGCTGTCTCAGAATCTGGCACAAAACCTAAAGGGATTCTGGTCATACATAAAGCACACCAGTGACAAGACACAATCAATACATTCATAGCGTGATAACAATGGTGAAGTCACTGATGACAGTTCCACAATGGTGAAGTCACTGATGACAGTGCCACTAAAGCAGAGTTATTAAACACAATTTTCCAAAACTCCTTCACCAAGGAAGACCAAGTAAATATTCCCGAATTCCAGTCAAGAACAACAGCCAAGATGAGAAGCATAGAAGTAGATATCCTCAGCGTAGCAAAACAACTTGAATCACTTAATAAAGGCAAGACCTCTGGTCGAGATTGTATACCAGTCAGGTTTCTTTCATAGTATGCTGATACAACAGCTCCTTATTTAGCAATTATATACAACCACTCACTCACAGGAAGTTCCGTACCTAAAGACTGGAAAATTGTGCAGGATACACCAATATCCAAAAAGGGAAATAGGAGTAATCCATTGAATTACAGGCCCATATCACTAACATCAATTTGCAGAAGAGTTTGGAACATATACTGTGTTTGAACATTATGAATTACTTCCTGGCAGATTAAAACTATGTGCCGGACTGAGACTCGAACTCGGGACCTTTGCCTTTCGCGGGCAAGTGCTCTACCAACTGAGCTACACAAGCACAGCTCATGCCCCATCCTCAAAGCTTTAATTCTGCCAAATACCTCATCTTCTACCTTCCAAACTTCACAGAAGCTCTCCAGCGAAACTTGCAGAACTAGCACTCCTGGAATAAATGATATTGCGCAGACATGGCTTTGCCACAGCCCAGGGGAATGTTTCTAGAATGAAATTTGCACTCTACAGAGGAGTGTGTGCTGTTATGAAACTTTCTGGCAGATTAAAACTGTGTGCCAGACCGAGACTTGAACTTGGGACCTTTGCCTTTCACGGGCAAGTGCTCTACCAACTGAGCTACCCAAGCATGACTCACGCCCCATCCTCACAGCTTAAATTCTGAACGTACCTCATCTCCAGAGATACCTGTATGGAGTGAATAGTGGAAATTGACCCTGAATAAAGAAAAGTGTGAAGTTATTCACATGAGTACTGAAAGAAATCCACTACATTTCGATTATGCAAAAAGTCGCACAAATCTTAAGGCCATAAATTCAGCTAAATACTTAGGGTTTACAATCACAAAGAACCTAAATTGGAATGATCACATAGATAAGGTTGTGGATAGAACAAACCAAACACTTCAATTCATTGGCAGAACACTTAGAAGGTATAACAGGTGTCCTAAAGAGACTGCTTACAGCATGCTTGTCCACTCTATTCTGGAGTATTGCTGTGCAGGTGGGATCTGCATCAGGTGGGACTGACAGGACATTGAAAAATAGTTGAGATAGTGCCTCAGACATGATATGTGAATTGGTGTGACATTTTTCATTGCAATGGGATCTTCTCATGAAATTTTGATAACCAGTTTTCTCCTCCCATTGTGTAAACATTCTGTTGGAACCCACCTATATAGGGAGAAATGATCATCATGATAAAATAAGCAGAATCAGGGATCACACAGAAAAATTTAAGTGCTCATTTTTCCCGCACACTGTTCGAGAGTGAAACGGTAGAGAGACAGCTCAAAGTTGGCCCATTGAACTCTCTGCCAAGCACTTATTGTGAATAGCAGAGTAATTATGTAGATGTACAAGGTCTGTCTAAAAAGTATCTGACCTTCAATTTTCCCTCAGAAAATAGAGACGATAGTGTGGCGCTACTGTAAACAGTAAAGGAAGAGACCTTTATGCGCATGTGTGAATTTTGTGTCTGCCTTACAACATGTCAGTCACTGCATGTCAGTGACTGCACTGAGTGACGTGCTACACAATGTGTTCAAGAAGTTTCGTGTTCATTGGATTACCTATTCTCTCAAGATGACTGAACATGTTGAGCAAAGATACTGCATCATGTTTTGTCACAATCTTGGTTCTCAAAATGAAACAATTTGTAAGATTCAGCAGGTGTTTGGAGAAGATGCGATGAGTAGCACACAAATTAAGGAGTGGACCAACTGATTCAAAAATGGCTACACATCAGCAGAGAGTGACCAGAGTGGCAGGCCCCAAACTGCCCAGAGTGCAGCTGTTGTTGAGAGGGTGCAAAATTTGGTGTTTTCAGATCGTCGTTTGACCATGTGTGAGATTGCCCAAGAGGTTGGAGTGAGTAAAGATTCCGCACATGCATTTTTGCTTGATGATTTGAACATGCACCGAGTGGCTGCAAAATTCGTGCCCAAGTTCTTGTTGCCAGAACAAAAAGACCTCCATTTTGATGTTGCACAGGACCTTCTGGACACTACCAACACTGATCCTGGGTTTCGGTTTCTGAACTCTGTGATAATTGGAAATGAGTCATGGGTGTACAGGTACAGTCCAGAAACCTTGAGACAATCATTTTGAGAGTAAAGAAAAGGTAATGCAGAACATGACGACAGAGATGAAAACCATTTCAAAAGAAGATTTGCTGAGGTGTTTCCAGCAGTGGAAAGATCAGTGGGCTAAGCCTGTGCAGGCACAAGGGGCCTACTTTGAAGGGGATTAGTGCCCCAACCCCGTCAGGTATATGAAATATTTTTTCTGGCCAAAGGTCGGATACTTTTTAGACAGGCCTCATAGATGAAGATGTAGATGTAAGTGTTCTGTCAATGAATCCCAGTCTGGTTTGCTCTACCCACAACATTATCTTTTTGATTGTTACAGTTTAGGTCATTTGTAATTGTAATCCCTAAGTATTTAGTTGAATTTACAGCCTTCAGATTTGTGTGAATTGCCGAGTAATTGAAATTTAGAGGATTTTTTTTGGTATTCATGTGAATAACTTCATACTTTTCTCTATTGAGGGTCAATTGCCACTTTTCTCACCATACAGATATCTCATCTAAATCATTTTACAATTTGTTTTAGTCACCTGCTGACTTTAAAAGATGGTAAATTACAGCATCATATGCAGACAATCTAATAGGGCTACTAAGTTTATCTCCTATGTTGTTAACATAGATCAGGAACAATAGAGGCCCTATGACACTTCCTTGGGGAATGCTAGATATTACTTCCGTTTTCTTCTATGACTTTCTGTCTATTACTCTGAACTGTCACCTATCTGATAGGAAATCATTAATCCAGTTGCACAACTGAAACCATTTTCCATAGGCACACAGTTTGTGAGGAACAAGTAGAATGCCTTCTGGAAATGTAAAAATATGGAATCAATTTGACATCCCCTATCAATAGTACTCATTACCTCGTGCATATAAAGAGCTAGTTGTGTTTCACAAGAATTATATTTTATGAATCTGTGCTGACTGGTGTCAATAAATTGTTTTCATTGAGGTAATTCATAATGTTTGCACACAGTATATGTTTCAAAACTCTACTGCAAATTGGCATTAGTGACATGGGCCTGTAGTTCAATGGATTACTCCCATTTCCCTTTTTGGGTTTTGGTGTGACTTGAAGAATTTTCCAGTCTTTAGGTATGGATCTTTCTATGGACAAGTGGTTGTATATAATTGCTAGACATGGAGCTACTGTATCAACATACTCGAAAGGAACCTGACTGGTATACAATCTGGACCAGAGGTCTCGCCTTTATTAAGTAATTTAAGCTGCTTTGCTACACCAAGGATATCTACTTCTATGTTTCTCATCTTGGCAGTTGTTCTTGATTGGAATACAGAAATATTTACTTTGTCTTCTTCATTGGTGAAGGTGTTTTGGAAAATTGTGTTTAATACCTCTGCTTTAGTTGAATTGCTTTCAGTGACTTCACCATTGTTATCATGCTATGAAGGTACTGATTGTGTCTTGTCACTGGTGTGCTTTATGTATGACGACAATCTCTTTGGGTTTTCTGCCAGATTCTGAGACAGGGTTTCATGGAGGAAATTATTGAAAGCATCTCACATTGAAACATGTGCTATATTTTGAACTCTGGCAAAAATTGCCCAACCTTAGGGATTTTGCATACTTTTAAATTGGCGTGCTTTTTCCATTGGTTATGCAACAGCAATATGACCCCTTTAGTGTAGCATGGGGTATCAATACCATCACTTATCAATTTATGTGGTATATCATTCAATTGCCATTCATACTATCTTTTTAAAATCATTCCACATCTTTTCTATGCTTACATGATCAGATCAGGAGGAGTGGAGAGTAAATAGACGTACTTTGTGTTTCTTTTTGTTGGTTGTTAGTGTTATGGTCTTCAGCCTAGCAGATACTGCCTTGTGGTTGCTAATCCCTGCATCTGTCATGGCAATCCCTATTTGTGCAGGATTATTTGTTGCTCAGAGGTCAAGTATGCTTTTGCAACCATTTACGTTCCAAGTGGGCTCATGAACTAATTGTTCAAAATAATTTTCTGAGAAAGCATTCAGTACAATTTCAGATGATGTTTTATCTCTGTTGCCAGCTCGAAGCATATAATTCTTCCAGCATATTAATAGTAGATAGAAGTCTCCACCAACTATAATTGTATGAATGGGGTACCTATTTGAAACGAGACTCAAGTTTTCTTTGAACTGTTCAGTAACTATCTACTGAACTGGGTGGTCAGTAAAATGGTGCCATTAATAGTTTAGTCCAATTTTAAAGTTTAACCTCCACCTATACTATTTTGCAGGAACTATCTACTTCATGTTCACTACATGGTAAACTACTTCTGACAGCAATAAATACTCCACCACCAGCTGTATGTAATCTACCGTTTCTGAACACTATTAGGTCATTTGAAAAATTTTCAGCTGAACTTATTTCCAACTTTAGCCAGGTATCTGTACCTGTAACTATTTGAGCTTCATTGCTTTCTATTAGGGCTTGGAGCTCTGGTTCTTTCCCAACACAGCAACGACAACTACGACAATTTACAACTACAATGCCTATCATTTCTACAACACCTTACTGTGTTTTATCTGCCCCTTTTATATGGACACGCTTCCTGCGGTTTCCTGAGATCCTCTAACCAAAAAAATCAGCCAGTCGCTTCCACACAGCCCCCGTTACCCATGTAGCCACTTTCTGTGTGTAGTTGACCCCAGACTTATTAAGCGGAACCCAGAAACCCACCACACGATGGTGCAAATCAAGGAATCTGCAGCTTACATGGTCACAGAACCACCTGAGCATGTGATTCAGACCCTCAACTTGGCTCTGCACCAAAGGACCACAGTTGGTTCTATTGACGCTGCTGCAGATGAGTATCTCTACCTTAATCTCACAAACAGACTGGCAATCATTACAACTTCTGCTATCTGCCCAAAACCAAATAGCATCTCCTGATATCCAAAGTGACACATGTCATTGGTACTGACATAAGTCACCACCTGCAGTTAGCTGCATGCTGTACTCTTCACAGCATTCGGAAGCACCCTTTCAACATTCGGAATGACTCCACCCGTTATACACATGGAGTGCACACAAGCTTCCTTCCCCTTCTTGGCAGCCGTGGTCCTATGGTGCCCCATTGTGAGCCTAATGTTGGAGCTCCCAACTACCAGCAAACCCACCCTCTGTGAATGCCCAAACCTGGCGGGCCGAGAAGTTTCCTCTGGAATGGGGTGGATGACTGCATTCGGATTAGAGACTTTGTCAGCTACAGATAACATATGAATCCTGTTCGTCTAATGAGCTGGGGAGGCCTTAGGCACGTCAGAAATTTTTTTGCTTCCTGCTATACATTGTTATGATATCCCACATCATTACAGGTGAGGGGTCATCCTCAGTGCAGGATATCCAGGGTGGATACAGCAGTGGACTGATTGGGGAACATGTGGGACATGCTTGATGTCCTTTGCATCCACATGTCCATCCCCCCCCCCCCCCCCCCGCCCCCCCCCCCTCCCTCACACACACAGTGATTTTCCATGGCAACAGCCTCAACCTGTGTGATGGAAACCAACACCACCTGGAGCTCTGAGCAAGGTGTCAGCAACTCAGCTCACATCTGTACACAGCAGTCACATTTCCTGTCTACTGCTGAAATCACTCCTGTTTGAAGCTCCTAATAGTATGTGAAAAATGAACTTTGCACTCACCTTATTAGCAGCAGGAACTCAAGGTGCTCTCTCGCTGATTGCCTAACTGACACTGCCCTACACTAACCAAAACAAATAAAGGCTTGTACGAGAGGAGTGTTGATACAAGTGTAGATAACAACAGTGGTACTGTGCACTACATTGTTATTAAAATAAAGTGTTGTGTCTAGTAAGCACTCAAACACACAAGAAATTACAAAAATAAACTAGTAACTACATGGATAACTGAAAATGAGTCACTCCTGTTTGAAGCTCATAAGAATATGTAACAAACGAATGGTGTAGTCACCTTATTAGCAGCTGGAACTCAAGGTGCTCTGTCACTGACAGTCAGTATAACTGATCTGCGTACCTCATACTGGGAAATTGCACTACATGAAGATAGCCATCAGTACTCTCCCAGTGTATGTGTGGGCAGAAGCTGTGAGTTCCGAGTTCTCCCATTTGGTTTAAACTTCAGTGCAGGCATATTCATTTCTGATTTAGATCGAGTCTTAGAACCTGAATTGTTAACTAGAGTTACTGCATATGTTCTTCATTTAATGATTACTTCCCCATGTGTTCAGAACACTTAAGGCTCTTGGTTGAAGTCTTGTACAGGTTTTCAGAATGCAGAGTCACAGCCATCCTAATAAAGTCACATTTCGGTAAGGAAAGTGTTAAATTCCTTGGACACATAATATGACCTCAAGGCTTACTTCCAGACCCTAAGAAGCTCAATGCTATCAAACACTGCCCTGTACATCAAAATAAAAATAAAAAAACAGTTGAAGAGATATGTTAGATTAGTATCTTTGTTCAGAAAATTTATGCAATAGAAGCTTTTTAAAATTGACGCTCTATTGAAACTTCTATGGAAGAACTACCATTGGTTATGGCTCAAACAATGTAAAACTGATTTTGGAAACATTAATGGGGGATTTAATGGATTTTGGTCCAAAAACTTTATTTTTCAAAAATATTATTTTCTTTATCTACACAGTTTATTCTATGTTGTGTGTGAATTTTATCAGAATAGCAGCTTTAGAAATGCCTTGAAATTATTAAACTGATTAACTCTGTACTGGCTGGCCACTGTGGCTGAGCAGTTCTAGGTGCTTCAGTCCAGAACTGTGCTGCTACTATGGTCTCAGGTTCGAATCCTGCCTTGGGCATGGTTGTGTGTGATGTCGTTAGGTTAGTTAGGTTTAAGTAGTTCTAGGTCTAGGGGATTGATGACCTCAGATGTTAAGTCCCATAGAGCTTAGAGCCTTTTGAACCATTTGAACTCTGCACTGGCAGCCACTCCCACATTTTCCAACATTTGAGAAACTGCTTGCTTCAATGGAATTTTTGTCAGTGTGAAGACTATTTTTTCTTGATACCTTTGGCTGACATCTATACTTCTGTCTGACATCTATATCTTTGCATGAAAACTTTATTGCATGTGGTTTATTTACACTTTGACAATACTAACATATATTAGTAGGTGGAACGTTGAATTCACAAAACTTTATGTGCAAGTCAAGATTTGTGCATAATGGGTCTTGGAAAAACTATGTTTCGGAAATGAAGGTTTCATGAAAATTGGTTTACCAACAAAAATGAGAAAGCAGCTCAAAATGAAGAACATAAGTTCTCAGCTTCAGCTTGGGACAGGAGAATTGTACAGGTGTGTGAATGATGTTGATATGGATTGCACTGGATTCAGATTTATTGATTTAGAGCTTCTCTGCAAGGCTATAAAGTTTTCATGTTCATATGTTAGCTGTAAAAATATGGGATGCATGATTGTTGTTGGAGGAAAAAGAATGGCTATGGATTTTCATTTTCCTTCTCCAAAAAAACGGACACTGGTACCTATGAAACCAATTTTAGGTTGGCATATGCTCTCAGATGCCTTGGACAGTACGGGGAAGGAGGTAATTTATTGTGTGGTTTTCTGAACGTGCCTCCACCTTGTGCAAGGTTTGAAAAAATAAATGAAGAAATGTCTGATGCTGTATGCAATACTGCGGAACTTTCTATGAAGAAAGTAGTGGAAGAATTGGTGGAAATAAACCAAAGAGAAATAGATCCTGGGATAGATATTCATGACAGTGATCCTCCTAGAAATTTTACTGACCTGTATGTGTCTGTAGATACCATCTGAATGAAAAGAGGTCACACATCTCTGTATGGAGTTGCATATGTTATTGGTATTGACTCAGGTAAAGTTTTAGACGTAGAAGCTATGTCTAGATACTGCCACCAGTGCACAACAAGGAAAATGTCCAAGAATGAAGACAGTGAAAAACTGTGGCAAGAAAAGCATGCAGTAGCATGCTCTAAAAATTGTAGTGGTTCAAGTGGGGGCATGAAGGCTGCTGCAGTTGTGAGGAAGTTCTCTAGATCTAAGGATAAGTATGGTGTTAGATATACTAAATCCTTGGTGATGGGTACATCTCTTTGTTCAAAGCTGTAACAGATAAAAATTGTACAATACAACAATAGAAAAGTTGGAATGTGTTGGTCACATCCCAAAGATGCTTGGTGGAAGGCTTCGCTGCTTGCTGAAAGAGAAGAAAGGTGAAGTACTTGAGGATGGAAAATGACAAGAAGGAAAAGGCAGGCTTACTCTGAAAGAAATTGATTCTCTTTAGTTATTTTATGGGAGAGCTATCAGGAAAAACACACGTAATTTAGGAGCAATAGGGCGTGCTGTGTGGGCAACATTTTTCCACAAACCATCCACTGACCAAACACCACAATCTGTGTCCAAAAGATGATTGGTGTAAGTTCTACAACACAAATGAGATGTATTCACATAAACATTCATTATCAGAACTTGCTATGAATGCAATTAAGCCCACATTCAGGTTTCTGCAAAACCTGATTTATTGAGGAAGTGTCTTCAATAATTTAATTTGGATTAGATGCTCAAAAAGGACAGTCTGTGGACTTGAAGTACTCAAAGTAGGTGTCTATGATGCAGTTTTATGTTACAACAATGGAAATAATGGCAGAATTGAAGTGCTGAAGAGAGTTGGTGCAGATCCTAGTGTCCATACAACAAAAGCATTTTACACCTTTGACAAGCTAACAGATCAAATTCTTATCTGCAAATACAGGCCAGGCAGATTTGAAGAGGAGAGAAAAGAAACTTGGGGGATGAGGAGTATCAGTATGGAAGATCTTAAAATTGAGGGAAGCATATTACATGTAGATGTATGAGAAGAAAATCTTTGAACCTCATTTTCTCTGTTTTACATTTTTTATGTTATTAGAAGCCTTTCTCAAAAAGTATATGTACTAATGATATGAAATTTTCAGGAGTTGCTTGTAATGTGTTGCTGTCTCCCTGGAACTAAAAAATGCGAGATCCTGCAACTGCGTTCTGATTTTTAGATGATTGTATTGGATATGCAAAATTAAAAACTCTGTTAATGATACAATTTGTACCATAAATTAATAACTGTAGTTCAGTGGTCTTATAACATTCTCAGGACACTACAATAAAATTTTCAGATTAATTGCATAATTAGAATTTGAGTTACGGCTTTTTATGAAAAAGACAATAAAAAAATTAAAAATTCAAATTTATGTGCAAAATATTAATCCTTCATATATTATTATATTTTTCCATTAAAACACAGTTCTTGTGCTTTATACATGGAAAATTTTAGATCTGTACATTAATAAATATGGCTGCAATAATTTTTTAAAATAAATCTTTACATTTTCCATTACATCCCCTCTTAAAGAAGCTCGTTCAAAAGCAAACATCTTACAGTAACCTGACATGCATTCTCACAAGAATGGGCACTTGGTTATTCCAAATCACTGGCACAAATGGGGGAGCTTACCCCAGGGTAATTAGTGTTGGTAGTAGGACCCTATATGAATCTGAATGAGCATATTCCATGACTGAATTGGAAGCTGTTGTGGTAATATGGGCTTTCAAAAAGGTCAAATATTTTCTGTGGGGAAGTCTTACATAGGAGGATTGCTAGGTGGAATTTAATTTTGAAATTGCATATGTCAAAGTTAATCTAAAGGTAATTGATGATACCTTAATGAGACTTCCACAAGGTCTAGACAAATTTTGGTATTCATGGAGAACAATTCAGAAATCAGGATTTTGTTGATGACAGACAAAACACAACAGCCATACTACATCAGGATGTGTAAAAGCATGAAATAACTGTAGCAGATGATTCCAGACGGCAAAAGGTAAAGCTAAAACTGCCTCACAACAGTGATGATGGGTTGAAATTTTTTTTATGATTTACCAATGTGCATTGTTTCACTGATACCACCCAGAACAGAGCCAATGGTGTGTTTGTTTACCATAGGATCCCATTAATGATTTTATATTCCACACTCACAGTGTTTGGGACACTGTGGCACCTCCAAATGACTAAGTGAGATAATCACTTATTGTTACCATCCAAATTGAAAACGAAAAGTTCTGCAGGTAATGCGGAAATGTGTTGTGTGTCAGAAGGCTTAACGTACAAATAAACTGAGACTGATTGAACTACACCTGATATTGGCTAAAAGCTAGCTTCCTTGGACATGCATGCTCCATATCCACAGGGGAAAGGAGATGTAAGATATGGTGTTGCTCTATATTATATTTTCTCCAAGTATGTCAAATTGTATGCTGTGAGGTCAGTGACTGCAAGTACCATCATCATAAGAATTACAATGGATTATTTACCCAGAGAAGGCTAGCTGGAAATACTGATGACAGACAATGTATCATACTTAAAAGGCAGCCATTGGAAACGTGAAACATATAGCTGTATCCACATTTCATGCAGAAGCAAGTCCCATAGTAAAGATATTTAAGAAATTTAACAGATTTGTCTATACTTACACCCATCACAAATGAACAAGATGGATCAAATACATTACCTCATTCCAGCAACCTGTTAACAAACTTGCACATAGGTCAACAAGCTTCACACCTACAAATTGCTGTTTGACAAAAGGCAAGAAGACAATTGGGAGAAACCTCTATCTAAGGTCCCTGGGAAGGAAATATAGTGTGAGGGGTAAATACATGGCGCACTGGTTAGTACTGAAGAAAAGGCAGAATACAGAAAACAATTGTATGATAAGAAATTAGCACACTGTAGAGTACCATGTGGGACAAGTACTCCTCAGGACTCATCCAAAATTGACAAAGCATGGTCAATTGAATTGCAAGTAGCAACTGGTGTATACAGGGCCATTCATTATATCAAAAATCCATCACCCGGGAGCCTATAATATGGTATACTTAAACAGTGGTAAGGAAAAAGGGCTCTACCCACAAAAAGATTTACATGAATTTTTAATTTGTCACTGGTTAGGCATGGCTTGGAGCATTGTAAGTAAGTGTAAATGAAGGATGACATACTGTCCACTTGAATATATTTATTATGATTGACATTTAGTATGAAGGAAAGATTTTGTGTTGCCTTATTAGGATGTAAGTGTTAATTATGTAAGATTTTCAGTGCATGTTTACAAGCCCGAGAAGCTCAGAAAACATTACCTTCACTAAGTATGAGAAATTATTTAATGTGACATTGTACTGTTTAAAAACACAGTAGGCATTTGATTGAGATGCAGTGCATGGAAATGGTGAGTTGGAGTGAGGACAGAACTGTGTCTGTGCAGTAGCTGGTTTTAAAGTTGACAACTTCTGTGCATATATGCAGCACAATGTAAGCTAAAGGAATGCCATCAAATGACATTTGTAGCTTAGCTAAGAACTCCCAAGCAATTTTCACTTAGAGAAATCTTTATAATATGACTTGACTATTAAGGAAATAAAACATCTCCACTACAGAACTAAACTAAGATTGAGAAATTAGGAAGAACAAAGCTACGGAATATATGTAGAGAGGACAAAGTGAACACTATTTACTGAAAATTAACTACATAGGATATCTACATGAGGAATGAAGAAATATAAACTACGTCTTGAATATACTATGAGAGTTAGGAATATGCCTCACCTATGATAATACTTTTCTATGCAGGTACAAAAAGGCAAGTCAAAGTGGCATCTGCAGTATGAATATCTGTGCTCTTGCAACTAAAACAAAAAAAAAGATATAGAATGAACTAAGTACTGACAGAAATTGAATATATTAATATTGAGAGTGCCAGCAAGCAACTGTGCTCATAGTTTTAAGTTAGTATTTAAGTAACCTTCCAGAAAAGACGCAGAGTCATGTCTTGGTTAAAATAGGGAACTCGATAGTTAGGTGTCACCTGAAAATAAATAATAAGTAGCAAAATATGTGTGAGTGTGATGGTATTAATGTGTGTAGTACACCAGATGTATAAACTAGAAAATTATCTTCACTGTAGGCTTACAACAAAACTTTCAACCACACAGTTATCAAGATAACATAAATTTTTGGAACAGACAAAATCCATATTATATGTAAACAAACATCTCAACTCTGACATTTTAGAATTAGCCATGTTAATTTCAGTAACAAAGCAAAGATGAAAATTACAAATTCTGCTGTACTGTTTAATTAATAATTAACCCCTGAACTGTGATTTTGGGCCAGTTTTCTGAACTCTAAACCTCACCAGACCTTTCCCTTCCCCCCTCTTCCTTCCCCTTCAGCCTTTCTGCCTGTAGAAGGAACCACTGGCTCCTAAAGCTTTCGCATTTTAATACCTTTTAAATTGATATTTTCCATTTTCCACTTGGTGTGTAGATTATTTTATCTAACCAGTTACATTATATTTCCAAAAATATGTCATGCAGAATTTCTGGAATATCATCTACAGAAATTAAACATTATGTTCAGGATCTCAATAAACATCTTACACAACTAATAAATACATCCTTCATGAACAATTGCTTGAACACAGCATCTGAAGGAATTAAACATTGTTTGTCAGAACGCAAGAAGCCTCTTGTGAAACTAATAAACACATTCTTCATAGATAACCGCCTGAATACAGTACTAAAGACACAATTACATAAAAGGGCAATGAATACAATCCAGGAAATTGTAGACCCATAGCTCTTCTGCTAATTATATTACAAATATTTTAATGATCTTACATACACTGACTCATTGCATTCTTAATTAAATATGGCATAATGAATAAAAGTCAGTGTGGCTTCCAGAAAGATAAACTTACCATAGATATATTCATTTATCTCAGAGAGTGTCAATAGCAACTTAGACTCCAGAGAGAAATAATAGGAGTAAATGTGGATCTCACAAACACTTTTGACTGTGAAAATGAGAGAATATTAGTAGAAATGCATATGGCATAAGAGAGAAGGCAGGAGACTTGACACTTTCACATCTTTAAAAAGGTAATCAATATACAGAAATAATAATAATGTCAAGAGAGAGGATACTCTGTCTCACAGTGATCCATACTTGACCCATTATACTTCATACTAGACATAATCATATCCCAAACACTGTTAATAATATCAGTATTGTTGTATAGATGATAAAATTCTACTATGAAATGGTAAAAATACAGAAAATCTGAAAGTAAAGGGCAACTTGAAAAATACCATCGAAAGGTTTGAGGCACTAAATTTACATAATAACATTCATAAAACACTTTAAGATACAGACTAAAACCAGACACAATTCAGGTATTTAAGTTGGCACATGTGACTCGATAGCAAAAAATTCCAAATGCACAAAATTCTTTGGCATAATAACTGATAATAATTTAACAAGAGGGAGAAGATATAATAAATAATGAAGTGTCATGGAATAATAGCATTGTTTTGTAGAGTCAAATGTTGAAGTATTCCCATGATAATACAAGAGGTGAGCAAAGAAAGTCAGTATTCAAGAACTTGGTGGAATGCATGTCGGGAAGGACCACTGATGTTTATGTAACATGATTGCAAAACGGACTAAATTGCGACACACTGAAAGAGCATGGTGTCCAAAGGGCCAATGCAGCAGAATGTCATCATAGGGAGAGAGGGATACTGTCACTGTGTTGACCATGCAGAGTGGAGTAAGAAGGTGTAAGTCATATGCAAGAATAACTACTTAGTTCACTGACTTTACAATATATACCCACCACCGCTCCTGAAAGGCAGGGTTGGGACACCTTTCAGCTGCAACCAGTGTGGTCAGAGAAACTGAATGGACAATAAATGCAGGACAAGTGATGTTATTGTCACCTCACAACAGCAAAGTACATGAGCCAGTCCTGTATAAATATCAATCCTATTGTGGTGAAGGACCTACGCAATTCACAGCCATCCAGGCTGGAGGCACTGATTCCAATGCTTCCCCTGCCATTGCACCCAAGACAGCATGCCACAACCTGTCATCAGCACATTATGGCATGGTGTGTGCCATGTTCATCATACTGCAGCTGTGAACAGCCCATGAAGGAAGACAATTGTGCAACTTTCAACAATAAATTTTTTCTCTGTTAATAAAATTTCATTAATGCCTCTGGGTATTTCACCACTAGCCACTGTAAACCTGTAACCAGGGATGGTGGAACATCTAGATCCTGACTTTGGCAAGCTACCAGCATCACCCAGCATTGTTTCTGCTCCCAGAGCATTAGAATAACATAAAAAGAGCACAAACCTGTATGTTCTGCACAAATGCAGCTACCTAAAAGACACAAACATTATGAAAATGACACTCTTAGCATTATTTCATGCTGCAGTATGCTTCTCCATAGAGGCACATCCAAAATAAATAGGATATTCATATTGTAGAGAAGAACGGTAATAATGATAATGAACCTAAAATGGAGAGCAACATGTAGTCCAGCAACAAGTAACTTGAGATTTTAACACCACCTAGTATGTATCTATATGTGTTCACATGGTGGAAAAACATCAAATGTATTCCTTCAAACTTACAGTTACAAATATTTTTTTTTAATCTGTCAAATAAATTTTCGTTCAAAATTGTTCCCGTGTCATAGGAGATTATTTCTCTATATAATATCATGTCCTAGTAAGAAAAGTGACACTAGTGTAAAAACAGCATCTTTCATTTATTCTTTATTGATCCACTGAATCATTTTATGTACAGAGTGTACTACATGACATAGGACAAGTCATTATAGTAGATAAACATTTAAAAATATGTAACAGCAAATTAAATACACCTAGATTTACACAATTGTATGATAGTTGTAGATTACAAGATATAGTGTTAGTATACTCATAACTTGTTCAAAATTAAGGTCAACAAGGAGTAATTAAAATTTGTGGATACTTGAAGTCAAATTAAGTACTGATAAGCATTATATAATTTATACAACAGTTCAGATTTACTGGATGAATGCAGTAAGTACATACAAGTACAACAATTTTTAACAGTCAGTTAGGCGTTATTGAAATTTACTCTTTGAAGGTAAATTATAGTACAGAAAGATAAGAGTGCAAATAAATTACATAGAAAAATCACATTCAAAATTTGCATGTAAGTTATAAAAAGAGTATTTTTATAATATTGAATTAAGCCTTAATTTAAAATGTGCTGGATTGTTGATGTTTTTTACATTTAGTGGTAGATGATTATAATGTTTAATCCCCATGTACTTTACAATATCAGCATAGAATTTGGTGGAATGGGGAAACTGTGTCAGCAAGTATTTCCCTCTAGTGTCAAGTTGTTGATCAGCTGCAGGCTGCCAATATTTAGCTTGGTAAAACTTAGTATCTCCAATATGTACTGGCATGGACGTGGAAGAGTACCTAGTTTTTGGAATAGTTGTTTACACGTGTCTCTCTGCTTTATAAATAACATTATCCAGACAGCTTTCTTTTGGAGCTAAAACATTTTATTGGACTCAGAACTGTGGTCACAAAGTATGAGGTCATATGTTAGGATTGAGTGAAAAAGAGTATGGTACACTGATGTTGGGATATTTATACTCATCACTTCCCTGACTGTCAGAAGCATAAAACATACTTTACTTAGCTTGGTAGCTGAACTGTAAGTGTGCCTCTTCCAACTTAGAGTGTCAGATAGATATTCCAAGTAATTTAGTTACATTTCCGAGTTCAATACTATTTCCACCTATTTGTATAGTTGGCATTTTGGGATTTCTGTTAGGGAATGTATGAAATGTTAGGCCTAAAGTCTTTTTTGCATTAGGAAGTAGCCTATTAGCTGTAAGTCCTTAATCTAGTACAGCCTTACAGTGGTTGACTGCAGCTTCAATGTGATTATCAGAGTCAGATATCAGAACACTGCTGTCGTTGGCAAAAAGGAAGGTATTGCAAGCTGGTAAGTGAAGAGGATGATCTTTAATAAACAGGAGAAATAGGATTGGGCCTAAAACTGATCATTGAGGGACACAATGTTTTATGGCTTGCAATTCAGAACATGACACTGTGGATTAACAAGAAAGGATGACCTCACGTAAGTGCATATACTGTTTTCTGTTTAGTAGGTAGCTTGCAAACCAATAATAGGCCCAGTATGCCATAGTTATATAGTTTTTGTAGTAGTATTCTGTGGTTTACAGTATCGAAGGCCTTTGTAAGATCAAGGAACAACCACACGGATGGCTGTTTCTCATCTATGAGAGTGAGCATCTACTGTTGTTTTTCCCTCCTGGAATCCATACTGAGCTGGAGAAAGGATACTTACTTATTCAGAAATAATTTTAGTCTGTCAGCTGCTACATACTCAAATGTTTTACCCAACACAGAGAGGACTGCTATTGGCTGATAATTATTGTGATCTTGTTTAGAGTCTTTTTTGTGTATCAGTATAATTTTTGCTATGGTAAGTACTTTAGGGAATATGCCTTCACAAAATGAAGAAGTAATAATATATGATAGAGGCTTACTTATTATACTTGAACATCTATGAACAAGGAAACAAGGGATTTCATCTTGTCCAGTAGAAGAAACCTTTTTATTTTTTGGCCAATTTTAGTTTTGATTTTTGCTTCTGAGGTTGGTGATAAGAATAGTGAAGCAGTAGGGTTGCTCGAATGAGGGCAGTGGTAAGGTTTTCAACGGAATTTGTGAAGAAGGAGTTAAATGCATGAGCCTTTTCTTTTATGTGAGTAATCAATCTTCCATTTATCTCTAGGTTAATGCTATTTGCAATGTTTTAGTCCTACCAGTACTAGTGTTAAATACCTGGCACATACATTTACTGTTGTTAGTTTAATTATTGAGAAGTATGTCATAATGAAGTTTTTTGACTGCCTTGACAACATTTCTGAATATTTTTTTATAAGCAGTGAAGTATTTTTTAAACTGAATACTCCTGCCAAAGTTTATTTTGGTGAAGGAGAAAAGCTCCCTCTCTCTTTTGGAGGAAGTTATAATGCATGAGGTGATCCACTTTCTGAAATAACCACGAACAACCTTTTTTTTTCATTCTAAAGAAAAATGGTAATTGAAGTAATAGGAGAAAATGTTTAGGAATGCTTCATACTTATCATCAACTGCTTCTTCTTGGAAGACTGTCTGCCAATTTTCTTTATTCATGTGGGATAGAAAATTTAGAATATTGTTTTCTGAAAAGTTTCTGCTTTCTCTTACTACATTTCTGACTAAGGCATCCCAATGTGGTAACTTTGCATTTATAGTTATAGCATTATTGTCTGAGAATGCTAGGTATACAGAGTGTGCAACACATTCTACATTAGTGGCTACTTGGTCAATACAGCTACTACTATGGGATGTGGTTGTAGTTGCAGATTTTGCTTTGAAATGAAAGTTGAAAGAATTTCTCAAATTTATGAAGGCTGTCTGGATGCTGCCATCATTAAAGAAGTCAGTATTAAAATCACCACAGAATAAGGTATTTGGAATGCTTCTCTTTGTTAGAGTGTCAAGAAGTTTTTAAAGAAAGAGCCTATGTTACCAGAAGGTGATCTGTAATCAGTTATTAAGAGTAAATTGAGGTCAGTAACTTGAAACCCAGATAATTCTATATCGTTTTGAATAGTGTAAGAACAGAATATTTGGAGTGGATGTGCTGCAAAGCATTCCCTTGCAAATGTGCAACTCCCTCCACCTTTGTAAATTTTTCTTGAAAAATTATCTGTTAGTTTGAATTGTGGAAGAACTACACTTTCGATTTCTTATGCTTCCATTAAGTGGTCAGTTATACATAGAATTTTTGCAAGTGAAATATCACTTACAGACTTTATTAACACTTCTAAGACACATATTACTTCTAAGACCTTGTACTTTCTGAAAGTAAATTTTTGAGGGAAAGCCTTAACAGTTAGGTTCTTCATTAATTACATCTAGGTGATTACTTTTTTATCAGTAATTGGGTCTACTTTGGCAGTTACATTTAAATGGGTGGATTTATCATCTACAGGACTTTTGCAAAAAAGATTATCTATGTGACTTACGGTTGTTAAGTCAATCCTTTCTTGTTGAGAGGGTAGTAAAAATCCTCCCTGTTGACAGTAGGTTATCTCAGTCTTGAGGGATTTTTCTGCTACCTGAAATTTGAGGTGGAGCTGCTGCACCAGAAATATCTGATGATGAGTTATTAACAACTGTACCTGCACAAACACCTGTTGCTGAGCTAGAACTTCTATAACTTCTTGTGATGGGAGAGCAACAGGAGATGAGTGACTAACTAACAACAATACTTGCAGCAGCACCTGACACTAGCAGCTGCACTTGCCCTATCAGCGGACATATACGTTGCTGAAGCTACTGTTGTATCTTCTTGTGGTGGAAGAACATCTGATGAAAAATAAATAATATCTCCACTTGCATAATTACCAGACACACTCTTTACTGAAGCTACTGCCAAATCTCTTTGTGGTGGAAGAACATCTGACATTTGGGGTGGATGTACTTTTGTGGAGTCAGCTGTTACTTCTTTTGTAGGATCTTTTGCTACTTCTCTTGCTGGGGCTGCTGATATGTCTCTTCTAGTATATGACAGACCTGTAGGTGGATCTGTGTGTTTTAGAGTAGGCAATGAAGTTGACCTAGCTTCTTTTCCTATTACTTGTTCTTGTACTACCCCATCAAAAATTGGCTGTTGGTTATCAGTGTTCATAGGTAAGCTGGCTATGCCCTCTTCAATTAATTCACACAAACATTTTTTTCCTATATCATTTAGATGCACCCCAAGATTTGTAAAGAGAAATCTTTCAAGATGGTTCAGTCTCAGAAATGAGACATTTGTGTAGAGTTTAGTAACTCTTTCAAGTTCCCAGCACATTTTCCCAATCATTATGCTTGTCCAGGAGTCAGGAGTAAGGTCATGCCTGGGTGGGATGCCTAGTAGCATGACATTTGTATTAGCTAAGAGTTTTAGTGCTTCTGTTGTTGAGTTGATCACTAGCACTTCATGAGAATGGTTAATGTCATTTGTTCCTCCTAAACCTACTATTACCAGGTCATTCTTCATCAAATTCTGGGCTAACTTTTTACAGTCTCTTAGGATTTCACACACTGAGTCACTTAGTTTAACCCAGCCTGTGGCATTTATAACACATCTTCTTAATTATCTGTAAGTTTCTGGCCTTGGCTATCTGTGACAATAAGAATATTTTGTCTTCTCTTGGCACGGGGCTTAATGTCTTTTTCTTTCGTGTTCCATTCGTGGTGATATTCCTTTTGCACGTAGTGAGATAAGCTGTTAAGCACAGATTTTAAAGTTTTAAGTTCTCTTTGTGTTGTTTCCAATTCCAATTTTAATTTATCACACACACATGGACATTTATTGAAGTTCCATTCAGCCTGAAAAATACATATGAAGTACCCTAACATGCATAAAAAGAAATAATAGAATTTACTGCCAACAATACATACTTTACATTTAAATGAAACTTAAACTATTTCAATATAAGTAGTTGTTGATGTTGTTGTTGTGGTCTTCAGTCCTGAGACTGGTTTGATGCAGCTCTCCATGCTACCCTATCCAGTGCAAGCTTCTTTATCTCCCAGTACTTACTGCAACCTGTATCCTTCTGAATCTGCTTAGTGTATTCATCTCTTGGTCTCCCTCTATGATTTTTACCCTCCACGCTGTCCTCCAACACTAAATTTGTGATCCGTTGATCCCTCAGAACATGTCCTACAAACATGTGCCTTCTTCTAGTCAAGTTGTGCCACAAACTCCTCTTCTCCCCAAGTCTATTCAATACCTCCTCATTAGCTATGTGATCTACCCACCTAATCTTCAGCATTCTTCTGTAGCACCACATTTCAAAAGCTTCTATTCTCTTCTTGTCTAAACTATTTATCATCCATGTTTCACTTCCATACAAGGCTACACTCCATACAAATACTTTCAAAAACGACTTCCTGACACTTAAATCTATACTTGATGTTAACAAATTTCTCTTCTTCAGAAACGCTTTCCTTGACATTGCCAGTCTACATTTTATATCCTCTCCACTTATTTTGCTCCCCAAATAGCAAAACTCCTTTACTACTTTAAGTGTCTCATTTCCTAATCTAATTAACTCAGCATCACCCAACTTAATTCAACTGCATTTCATTATCCTCCTTTCAAGACACTGTCCATTCTGTTCAACTGCTCTTCCAAGTCCTTTGCTGTCTCTGACAGAATTACAATGTCACCGGCAAACCTCAAAGCTTTTATTTCTTATCCATGGATTTTAATACTACTCTGAATTATTCTATTGTTTCCTTTAGAGCTTGCTCAATATACAGATTGAATAACATTGGGGAGAGGCTACAACCCTGTCTCACTCCCTTCCCAAATACTGCGTTCCTTTCATGCCCCTCCACTCTTATAACTGCCATCTGGTTTCTGTACAAATTGTAAATAGCTTTTAGCTCCCTGTATTTTATCCCTGCCACCTTTAGAATTTGAAAGAGAGTATTTCAGTCAAATTTGTCAAAAGGTTTCTCTAAGTCCACTAATGCTAGAAACATAGGTTTGCCTTTCCTTAATTTTTCTTCTAAGATAAGTCATAACGTCAGTATTGCCTCACGTGTTCCAATATTTCTACGGAATCCAAACTGATCTTCCCCGACGTCAGCTTCTACTAGTTTTTCCATTCATCTGGAAAGAATTCGCGTTAGTATTTTGCAGCTGTGACTTATTAAATTGATAGTTCAGTAATGTTCACATCTGTCAACACCTGCTTTCTTTGGGACTGGAATTATTATAATCTTCTTGAAGTCTGAGAGTATTTCACCTGTCTCATACATCTTGCTCACCAGATGGTAGAGTTTTGTCAGGACTGGCTCTCCGAAGGCTGACAGTAGTTCTAATGGAATGTTGTCTATCCCCGGGGCCTTGTTTCGACTCAGGTCTTTTAGTGCTCTGTCAAACTCTTCATGCAGTATCTTCATCTAGATCCTCTTCCATTTCCATAATATTGTCCTCAAGTACATTGCCCTTGTATAGACCCTCTATATACTCCTTCCACCTTTCTGCTTTCCCTTCTTTGCTTAGAACTGGGCTGCCATCTGAGCTCTTGATATTCATACACGTGGTTCTCTTCTCTCCAAAGGTCTCTTTAATTTTCCTGTAGGCAGTATCTATCTTACCCCTAGTGAGATAAGCTTCTACATCCTTACATTTGTCCTCTAGCCATCCCTGTTTAGCCATTTTGCACTTCCTGTCGATCTCATTTTTGAGACGTTTGTATTCCTTTTTGCCTGCTTCATTTACTGCATTTTTATATGTTCTCCTTTCATCAATTACATTCACTAGTTCTTCTGTCACCCAAGGATGTCTACTAGCCCTCACCTTTTTACCTGCTTGATCCTCTGCTGCCTTCACTACTTCATCCCTCAGAGCTACCCATTGTTCTTCTACTGTACTTCTTTCCCCCATTCCTGTCAATTGTTCCCTTATGCTCTCCCTGAAACTCTGTACAACCTCTGGTTTAGTCAGTTTATCCAGGTTCCATCTCCTTAAATTCCCACTTTTTTTCAGTTTCTTCAGTTTTAATCTACAGTTCATAACCAACAGATTGTGGCCAGAGTCCGCATCTGCTTCTGGAAATGTCTTACAATTTAAAACTGATTCCTAAATATCTGTCTTACCATTATATAATCTATCTGAAACCTGTCAGTATCTCCAGGCTTGTTCCATGCATACAACCTTCTTTTACGGTTCTTGAACCAAGTCTTAGCTATGATCAAGTTATGCTCTGAGCAAAATTCTAGCAGACGGCTTCCTGTTTCATTTCTTACCACCAATCCATACTCACCTACTATGTTTTCATCTCTCCCTTTTCCTACTCTCGAATTCCAGTCACCCATGACTTAAATTTTTGTCTCCCTTCACTACCTGTATAATTTCTTTTATCTCATCCTACATTTCTTCAATTTCTTCATCATCTGCAGAGCTAGTTGGCATGTAAACTTGTACTACTGTAGTAGGCATGGGCTTCGTGTCTATCTTGGCCACAATAATGCATTCACTATACTGTTTGTAGTAGCTTACCCGCACTCCTATTTTTTTATTCAGTATTAAGCCTACTCCTGCATTACCCCTATTTGATTTCGTATTTATAACCCTGTATTCACCTGACCAAAAGTGTTGTTCTTCCTGCCACTGAACTTCACTAATTCCCACTATATTTAACTTTAACTTATGCATTTCCCTTTTTAAATTTTCTAACCTACCTGTCCGATTAATGGATCTGACATTCCATGCTCTGATCCATACAACGCCAGTTTTCTTTCACCTCATAAGGACGTCCTCTTGAGTAGTCCCCACCCAGAGATCCGAATGGGGGACTATTTTACCTCCAGAATATTTTACCCAAGCAGACTGCCCCTTTTCAGGAACCACATGTTTGTCTGGCCTCTCAACAGATACCCCTCCATTGTGGTTGCACCTACAGTACGGCCATCTGTATTGCTGAGGCGCACAAGCCTCCCCACTAACGGTAAGGTCCATGGTTCATTGGGGGTCAATATAAGTAAAATTAATTATTTAAGTCAAATTTTATCAATTAATTATTTATTATTTCTCAATTATTTATTTAAGTCTAATTTTCTAATGTACTACATTTTTGAGTTGTGTCACTGTTCCTGCCAGAGTGCAATATTTGATGTAATGTATGTTAACAGAGAAGACTTGTTTTAAAAATCCCACTGATACATTTGGAAAAAATATGTTTATGTAGTGTAGATGCCCATCCTTGTAAAAATAATTGTAATGTAATATCAAATAGACCTAAAGTATGATTTTGTACTATGTATCATGTAATTGTATCTTAAAAGATTCATGAAAACATTTGGGGGAAAGACATTTATAGCATTGATGTTTATCCTTGTGTGCAAAAGTGATTCTGGATTGCATCCATCCATAAGCGTCTATTTATGTCCATAACTTCAAAGTGATCTTCTGATAAACAAAACTTGTGTTTTCATTTTTTTGTTTTAGAAGCTCACCATTTTTATTTATAAAGCATCTTATGTTTTGATATAACATGCTACAGACCCATAGATGTGCCCAAGGTTTAGTAGTTTGCTTTTGTAGAAGATGCTTAACTACAATTTGCTTTGTCCTGGAGCTTTTTCTTTCAGGAAAACTTATAAAAAATAAAAAGACTTAGGTAAAACACTGAAAATCATTAGGATGGGACACTCTAGTAAGAAATGGATGATAACAATAACCTGTGCAAGGTTCCTACAACAAAAATTCACATTCGGAGCACATTTTATGTGAAGTAGCCATGTGATGGTTGTTGATAAATCAACAAAAACTGAGGTTAGCTACGAGTACTTCAGAACCACTAGAGAAACTCAAAATGCTGCTGTATTAATTTGCCAAATACATCATAACTAATTAATTATTTGTGAACAGGGAAGTTAAAAAAATGAGTAATGGAAGATATTTAAGTGAAGTAAAATTTCACTTTGCAATGATTCCACAATCTAATAATATTATGCAGTGACTACTTTTGAACCTAAACTGATAAACAGTAATGTAATACCTATGAATGCACCTATTTTATACACAGAAATATCTTGTGGAATACTATGCATATATATATATATATATATATATATATATATATATATATATATATATATATATATTAAAAATAAAGATTCCAAGACTTACCAAGCGGGAAAGCGCCGGCAGACAGGCACATGAACAAAACACACAAACACACACACAGAATTACAAGCTTTCGCAACTGGCAGTTGCTTCGTCAGGAAGGAAGGAAGGAGAGGGAAAAATGAAAGGGTGTGGGTTTTAAGGGAGAGGGTAAGGAGTCATTCCAATCCCGGGAGCGGAAAGACTTCCCTTAGGGGAAAAAAAGGACAGGTATACACTCGCGCACACACACACACACATATCCATCCGCACATACACAGACACAAGCTTGTGTCTGTGTATGTGCGGATGGATATGTGTGTGTGTGTGTGCGCGAGTGTATACCTGTCCTTTTTTTCCCCTAAGGGAAGTCTTTCCGCTCCCGGGATTGGAATGACTCCTTACCCTCTCCCTTAAAACCCACACCCTTTCATTTTTCCCTCTCCTTCCTTCCTTCCTGACGAAGCAACTGCCAGTTGCGAAAGCTTGTAATTCTGTGTGTGTGTTTGTGTGTTTTGTTCATGTGCCTGTCTGCCGGCGCTTTCCCGCTTGGTAAGTCTTGGAATCTTTATTTTTAATATATTTTTCCCATGTGGAAGTTTCTTTCTGTTTTATATATATATATATATATATATATATATAATTAAACAAATTGCTTGTATTATCTTGGCATACGTCTGGCGTCCTTGGTTATATTCATCTTCTTCTACCATAAGTATTCTCTTGATCGTGTGTTTAACACTAGTTCTTGATCAGGCTTCTTCTACCAATGCAGGCCGCTTACATCGAGATGATGTGCAGAAGAAAGGAAAATTTTCGTGGTTTTTGCACATATAATAATTATTATTCAGACAACACAAATGGCTACAACACACACATCATACAAAAATACCTCTTCTAATTAATGGAAAATCTCATATAAAGATGTGAAACGATTACTAACAAAGAGATAGAGGGGCTGGCCAGTACTTACCTCAGCTCAGTACAGCCGATAGAAACACAAAAAACAACCGAAAATTTAAGCTCCTAGCTTTCGGAATAAATGTTCCTTCATCAGGGAGGAGAGAGGGGAAAGAAAGGGAAGAAGGGAAAGTGGATTTAGTTACTCACAACCCAGGTTATGAAGCAACAGGGAAAGGAAAACAGGGAAGGTAGCAAGGATGGAGGCATGGTTGTCAGAGGGAAGCCAAAGATATTCTACTGCAGGTACTGTGCCAGCTTCAAACCAAAGAGGATGCATACAGAAGTAAAGAGGTGTATAGTATAAAGATGTAGGATGGAAAGATGCATGAATGGCTAAAGAGGAAAGGGAAAGAGGAGAAGACTGAAAAGTAAATGGGAGTGAGGTTGTTTAACGTAGGTTTAGTCCAGGGGGATGGTGGGATGAAAGGATGTGCTGGAGTGCAAGTTCCCATCTCCGCAGTTCAGAGGGACTGGTGTTGGGTGGGAGAAGCCAAATGGCACATACAGTGTAGCAGGTTCCTAGGTCCCTAGAATTATGCTGGAGGGCATGCTCCGCTACTGGGTATTGGACATCTCCTAGGCGGACAGTTCGTCTGTGTCCGTTCATGCGCTCAGCCAGTTTAGTTGTTGTCATACCAATGTAAAAGGCTGTGCAGTGCAGGCATGTCAGCTGATAAATGACATGTGTAGTCTCACACATGGCCCTGCCTTGAATTGTGTATGTTTTCCTAGTAGCGGGGCTGGAGTAGGTGGTTGTGGGGGGATGCATGGGGCAGGTTTTGCAGCGGGGTCGGTTACAGGGGTAGGAACCGCTGGGTAGAGAAGGTAGTCTGGGAATATTGCAGGGTTTAACAAGGATGTTACGGAGGTTAGGGGGACGACGAAAGGCAACTCTGGGTGGTGTGGGGAGAATTTTGTCAAGGGATGATCTCATTTCAGGGGTTGACTTGAGATAGTCATATCCCTGGCGGAGTAATTTATTGATGTATTCGAGGCCAGGATAATATTGGGTGACAAGGGGGATGCTTCTGTGTGGTCTGAGGGTAGGAATATTGTTGTTGGACGGGGAGGAATATATTGCTCGGGAGATCTGTTTGTGGACAAGGTCTGCAGGATAGTTGCGGGAGAGGAAAGCACTGGTCAGGTTATTGGTGTAATTGTTGAGGGATTCGTCACTGGAGCAGATACGTTTGCCACGAATACCTAGGCTGTAGAGAAGGGAGCGTTTGATGTGGAATGGATGGCAGCTATCAAAGTGAAGGTACTGTTGTTTGTTGGTGGGTTTGATATGGACAGAGGTGTGGATGTGAGCTTCAACAAGATGAAGGTCAACATCCAGGAAGGTGGCTTTGGTTTTGGAGAAGGACCAGGTGAAATTCAGATTCGAAAAGGAGTTGACGTTATGGAGAAAATTAAGGAGTGTTTCTTCACCATGAGTCCAGACCACAAAGATGTCATCTATAAACCTATACCAGGCCAGGGGAAGCAGCTGTTGGGTCTTCAGGAAAGCCTCCTCCATGCGGCCCATGAAGAGGTTGGCATAGGATGGAGCCATCCTGGTTCCCATGGCAGTTCCCCTGATTTGTTTGTAGGTCTGAAGTAATTATGGGTGAGGATGAAGTTGGTAAGTGTGATAAGGAACGAGGTTTTTGGAAGATCTTCGGGTGAGCGTTGGGAGAGGTAGTGCTCAAGGGCAGAGAGACCATGGGTGTGTGGGATGTTTGTGTAAAGGGATGTAGCATCTATGGTGACAAGAAAGGTTTCAGGTGGGAGAGGAGTGGGAATGGATTTGAGGCGTTCTAGGAAGTGGTTTGTGTCCTTGATGTAGGATGGGAGTCTGCAGGTGATAGGTTGAAGGTGTTGGTCTACCAGAGCTGAGATATGTTCTGTTGGGGCTTTGAAGCCTGCTACAATGGGACGGCCAGGATGGTTCACTTTGTGGATTTTGGGTAATAGGTAGAAGGTAGGGGTACGTGGCTCAGGTGGAGTGAGTAAGTCTATGGAAGCCATTGTGAGGCCTTGTGAGGGACCTTGGATTTTTAGGATTTTCTGCAGCTCAGTCTGAATGGAGGGAATGGGATCCTGGGTAACAGCTTTGTAGGTTGAGGTGTCGGAGAGTTGATGCAGTCCTTCTGCCACATACTCCACACGGTCAAGTACCACAGTTGTGGAGCCTTTATCCGCCGGAAGGATTACAATAGAGCAGTCTGTTTTCAGCTGCTTAATGGCACGGGATTCAGCTGGGGTGATGTTGGGGGTTGTCGGAATGTTCTTCAAGAAGGACTGGGAGGCAACACTGGATGTGAGGAATTCCTGAAACGTCTGCAAGGGATGCTTTTGGGGGAGGGGAGGAGGATCCCTTTGAGAAGGCGGTCGGAACTGTTCTAAACAAGGTTCAACACTGGGTCTAGTATTTGGGGGCTGTGTTTGGGTGGTGAAGTGATATTTCCAGTTGAGGTTCCGGGTGAAAGAGAGGAGATCTTTAACCAGGGCAGTGTGGTTGAATTTAGGTGTGGGGCTAAAGGTTAAGCCTTTTGATAGAACAGATGTCTCTTGAGGAGAGAGGGATCTGGATGAGAGGTTTAGAACTAAATTGGAGTTGGTGATATGTGGCATTTGACTGTGGTTATAGTTGAGATTTGGTCTGTGTGGGGTATGTGCTGGAATGGGGAGATTGAGTAGGGTGGCTAGGCTAGGTTTGTTGGCTATGAGGGGGGTTTGTTGACGGTTCTGTTGTGGTTGGTGTTTGTGAGGGATAGGGAGAGGGACCCCACTTCTTAGGTGTTGCACTAGCACTGTGGATAGTTTTTTCAGGTGGTGTGTGGCATGGGACTCAAGTTTGTGGCTGGCTTCTAGGATGATGTTCCTGAGTGTGTTCTCCAAGCAAGGGTTTGAGAGGTGGAGGACTTTGAAGAGAGATAGGAGCTGTTGGGTGTGGTGGTTACATGAAGTAGTGTAGAGGTTCAGGACAAGATGGGTAAGGGCTAAGGATTGAAGGTTCTGGAAGTCCAGGAGAGATTGGTGGAAGGAGGAATTGCACCCAGAGATGGGAACTTTTAAGGTAAGTCCTTTAGGGGTAATTCCAAAGGTTAAGCAGGAACGGAGGAAAAGTAGGAAACCATGCCTCCATCCTTGCTACCTTCCCTGTTTTCCTTTCCCTGTTGCTTCATAACCTGGGTTGTGAGTAACTAAATCCACTTTCCCTTCTTCCCTTTCTTTCCCCTCTCTCCTCCCTGATGAAGGAACATTTACTCCAAAAGCTAGGAGCTTAAATTTTCGGTTGTTTTTTGTGTTTCTATCGGCTGTACTGAGCTGAGGTAAGTACTGGCCAGCCCCTCTATCTCTTTGTTAAAAATACCTCTTCTCCACTCAAGAACAATAGACACAGTTTTTCTATTTTAAAAAAAATGAATGGAATTTTGTTCATTTATTCTCGCCTTCTAGCATAGCAAAATACATCTTTTGCAGTTATCCTTGGCTTTTCCTACATACCAATACAATACATAGCATCTGCATCTGATGTTCTCTAACTAAAACATGTAACAACAATTCTGATGATATCTCTCTTTCTGCAGCAGTATGTTGTGCACAGTATTTGTTCAGTGTTTTCCAGAATTGATGTATCTATGTACTCCTCAGAGCTAGATGGGAAGTTGTGTAAAACTAATGTCTATATAGGTCAACATATGGTGATGTAAATTTGTTTATTGAAAAATGTGAATTAATAGTTCAAAAGATATTGAAGAGTAAAACAAGAATTGCTATATGTGGTGATTTCATTATAGAAATAGTAAACACACAGAGGCCAGTTGCTAGGACATTTCTGAATGTGCTAAGATCATTAGATTGCCTGCATAGACAATATTGTTTGAATTTCCACAGGGAAGATTTTACAGCCAGACTTTCAGGAAGTCGACTTGCAGATCCTGAGCCACTACTCCTTACACTCTGTAAGAGGCAGCCAGTTAAAATGGTAGAACCTTAAGTAGTAATGGTGTGAGAAGAAAAGGAAGAATGCATAAGTATGTTTGTTGATAGATTACGAAGTGCAGATTGGAACTTTATATATCATTGTCAATCTGATATTTATGGTATCCTTGTTCAACAGTCAAAACAAATTAGATAGCCAAGTGAAATGAAAAAGAAAAGTCTGAACTGGTTTACAGAAGAGCTAGCGGAAATTAGAGGAAACATGCACATGCATACCAGATGCATAAGCAAGCTGCTGACCAAGGGGCAGAACAGAGCATGAACATTCATAGGTCATATCCGAGATGCAATAAATACTACAAAGCTAAACTTATTCTGTCAAAAAAGCAAGCAGTGGAAAACTATATAGAAAGGGCTCCCAATAAATGCAAGGCAGCATGGAAAAAAAAGAAAGTTCAAATGTTTGTAAAATCTTATGGGACTTAACTGCTGAGGTCATCAGTCCCTAAGCTTACTCACTACTGAACCTAAATTATCCTAAGAATAAAACACACATCCATGCCCGAGGGAGGACTCAAACCTCCACCGGGACCAGCCGCTCAGTCCAGGACTGCAGTGCCTTAGGCAGCATGGAAGATAATAAAACAAGAGAATACACCAAAATGTACAGAAACAGCTCTACTTAAACCTGATAAATTAAATCAATACTTTTAAAACTCAGTTAAAGAAATAAGTAAGAGTATTAAAGCAACAAATTCATTTGCAATGGACCTTGTTGGAACACCACTGCCTGTTAACCTGGTATTTCAATGGAGGGCTGTCACACCTGCTGATGTTATAAATGCTGTATCCAAATTTTCAGGTTCTAAAAGTATGGACTGTTATTGGTTTTCAAATAACATAAATAAAAAGACAATACACTGAATGGCCAAACCATTATCTTTTATTTTTAATAAATGTGTAGAATTTGGAGTTTTTCCAGATGCACTTAAGGTATCAAAAGTTGTTCCAGTTTTTAAAAAAGGGTACAAACATCTTCCCCAAAGCTACAGACTAGTCTCCATTGTTTCAATATTCTCAAAGATATTTGAGGCACTGATACCCACACAAATAAGTGGCTTCTTTGAAAAACACAATGTCCTATGTAGCAATCAGTTTGGTTTTCACAAAGGGAAAAACACAACAGAGGCCATCTTGGAAATCATTGAGCTAACCTTAACAGCTTTTGAAAACAATAACATGATATCACTCGTACCATGTGATTGCATTCCTGTTGACGTACTACCGGGGGAAACTAAAGTGGTGTGGGAGGGAGCACTATAGCTGTGATAAATTCATATTTAAGCAACCGAAAACAATTCCTTTTGGTCAGAAATGTAAATTCTTGTGTAATAGAAATCAGTACAGGTGTACCACAAGGGTCTATCCTTGGACCCTTCTTCTTCATTGTAGCCATTAATAATTTACCTAAAAACATAGCCCACCCTGTAGTGTATTATGCTGATGATACAACACTACTTACCACACATCACAACATTTCAGATCTGAATAAACTAAAAAAAAGTCTTGATAAGGCCCTGGACTGGTTTGCAGCCAATAAGCTCCTGTGAAATCCTGAGAAATCCCAACAACTTTTAATGGGAACATCAAATGAAGTAGGCAATAAGTCAGTAACACTCTCAGGTATTCACATTAACTCTAAACTCTATGTGGAGGAACATGTCAATCATGTATGTGAAAAAATATGTTGGGTGATATACCTTATCTTGAAACTAAGGCAGGTAGCGAGCTTAAAGTACCTTAGGCTGACATACTTTGGGTTATTCCAGTCACATATCTCATATGGTCTGATTATATGGGGGCACTCCCTTCACATCAAGAATATCTTGAAATTACAAAAAAAAAAAAAAAAAGTCTTACGCATAATATGTAAAAGAGGTCATAGGGAGCACTGTCGTCCTCCTTTTTCCAGACTCAGAATACTGACAATCATAAATTTATACATCTATGTGTATGTACTCTACATTAAAAATAATATTTCAGAATTTATTGCCAGAGGGGAAATACATGAACACAACACCAGGGCTAAGGGCAATTTAGACATACCGCTCCACAGATTAGCAAGAACAGGAAATTCCCACAGAGTTAACCCACTCAAAATGTTCAATAAACTGCCAATTCTTGTTCAGTCTATGGATATATATATATATATATATATATATATATATATATATATATATATATATATATATATATATATATATATATATATATATATTTTAATTAAGTGGTACAGCTGGCTTTCAGATCATCCATTCTATGACATTAAAGAGTTCTTCGAGATGCCTGAGGAGGACACTAGCATTTAAAAGTTGTCAGTAGTTAAACATACTATTGTGTGCTGTGGTTAGTCATGTGTAATTACATAGTGTATACAATAAACAATACAATAGTATATTATATTATATTATAGTACAGCTTATTGTATTAACTTTTAGAAGCTATCCTGGTGTAATTTGATACACTGCCATGCTTGGAATGTATTGTATAATGTATTGACAATTGTTTATTTTATTATTCTGTATGTAATAGTACATCCTGTATGGCGAAGCCAATATCATTGTAAAATGAGCTATGGTGAATAAAATTCTTGATTCTTGATATCTATAACAATGTCTAATAATAGTGGTGTAGAGGTAAAAGCTCAATTTCCCATCACTAGAGCATACCACACCTCTCCAAGAATGTTGAACATCTTGTTCCAGTGCACTGACAGCAGGGGAAAGTAATGTAACCAGAACCCACAGAAAGGGATGGTGTAGTTATCAGACCATGCCACAGTATAAACTTGAACAATACAGTTAAGGGTAAACTACTCAATATATCATATGAACAGAGAAAAAAGCCCTCGTTTGCTGATGAGTATGCCTATCACAACTCTATCCTGTGCACCTAGGACTTTGGAATAATTTTATTGCATATATATAATTGTTGAGAACACCTGCTGTTGACACCTGCTGCACCCTCCTTCTAAAATGTAAATCAATACTGCCTTGCCTAACAAAATGTTTTTGAAAAAATATCATTATACAGTACCAAATTGTTTTTATTTATTTCTTCATATGAGACTGAAATGGAAAGATAGTTTAATATTTGGATGGAAATCATGAAAAGCATTCCAGAAACCACATCACAGATATATGTCAATTCAGATGAGTGCAGATTGATGCTTTCTCAGAAATAAAGATTCACAATTTTTGGCTGTCCACAAGGTCATAATAGTGAACTAACTGAAATATTAGATGTAATGACAGATTGCAAAGCAGAGTGAAAATTACAACAAATACATTTTTTAAAAATTCTGAAACAACACGATACACACCTTCAGTTCAACTTCAGGCAATCGGTGAGCAGCATAGGAAAGCCGTCCCATTTGTTCAGTTGCATCATCGTATTGTTGAGTCAAATGGGAAATTATCTAAAAAAACAAAACCAGTGTTGAAATAATCTACAAAAAGTACTACATGATAATGGTCATAATGGTTTCAAAGTGGCAAAAAAGCAGCTCTTATAGCTGTGACACTAAGAAACTGCACTTAATATGCATAAAAATATTTAAAATCATTGTTGACATATCTTATTATCTATCTTCTAGTGTACTCATTTTGAGCCACTTCTGTAATGACACCAATATAAATAAACAATATAAAATTTCTCATAAATTAAATAAAATTTAAGTCAGCCTCAGTTCACCAGTGTATTTGAAATACAATCCATTAAACATGTACAATTTTCCACATGATCCAGTGTTTGCCTTTTTAAAGACTAGAAAATAATTTACATTAAAAATGTACTGTGGTGGAGCAAGTAGGCCACAAATACCACAAACTAATGAGCCTACATTTTAGTGAATAGTGAATAGTGTTTTATTCGTCTCATAACATACAATTTCTAATCATATGATTAGTGCACAGGAGACATGTCAAAAAAATGGATAACACAACTTAGGCCTAATTAGTACAAAGAAATTTAACATTAATATAAACATTTATTTTTCTTTCCTCCCTTTTGTGAAGGACAGCGACATTCACACACAAGACTATACATAAATTTATCCTGGTCTAATGTTCAGTTCATCCTTCATGAACTTCCTCAACAGTGTAGTAGCAGTGTTTGACAAGTATATCATATAGCTTTGTTTTCAGTGTCTCTAGGTTCATACTCAGAACATTCTTTCCTTTTAGCTTATTATGAATGTTCATTGCCATATACTGAGGAGACTGCACATATAGATTTTAGCTACGAGTGGGAAGCATGAAATTGTCTTTGTTTCTCGTGTTATATGCGTGATTTTAAACAGTTTTTCTTGAATAACTCTAAATTGCTATGTAGAAAGATGATATCATCATAGATGTATAAGGAGGGAACTGTTAATAACTGTTGTTTTTCAAATAGTGGGAAACATGATGTCCTTGGATGGGCAGTACACATGTTCCTTATTATTCATTTCTGTAACTTTAGTATGCGCAATATATTGCTTGAATTGTGTTTATTATGTAGAGAGGGATGTTATCTGGCTCCTGGTTTTCAATTAATACAGATGTGTCACCTCCAAATAAAATCGATGGAGCATTTATATTGTTCGGTAAATCATTAACATAGAACAAAAACAAAATAGGTCCTAGAATCGAGCCTTGAGGGACACCTCGGGCTACTGTTTTCCATTTTGAATAGTAATTTGCTGGATTTGATGAGACATTCACTCTTTGTTTCCTATTTGATAAGTATGAAGTAAGCCAATGTAGAACATTACCCTTGATGCCATACTTTTCAAGCTTATAGATGAGATGAGATCACAAAATATTCCTGCAACTTTATTACGGTTGTCTAATTAAGTTCCATTAAAAGCCCATTAATATGTTTTAGTGAGTACATCATATGATTGTTTAAACCAAACACTTGGTTACTAAACATGGGAGCTGCAGTTCTGCTTTAATGGGATGCAGACCTAAGTTGTAATTTGCTGAAAGTTCATAAAATTATTGGGTCAAAGCAAACAACTTTTCCACAAGTTTTGAAATTTTTAGAGAATTTTGTGACTTTATTCTGCTGTGATAAATTTCCAAATGGCATGTTAAGCAGTTCTAATTATAGAACTTTAGAGTACTGAATATTGGTGAAATGTCTGATATTGAAAGACCATACAAAATTGATATACATCATATGTACTTTACAACTATATAATGGCTGGTAAAAGTTGGGGTTTTTGAGACAGCAGTTCAAGAGTTCTATTCTTGTACAGGCTACTAGTGTGAGAATGAGCTATGTGAGTGAAAGTAATAGCACAAGCTATGAGAAACATTGTGTTTTTACATCATTAACTGTGTGTTGATATGGACTTAGTAGCATCACTTGTGTCATGAAAATGACAATGTCCTGTAGCATTTTAGACAAGAAGTTCTTTTATTTAGTAGCCTCAGTAAGACCTAATACTATGAACCATCTTCATATTAGGAAACAGAACATTTCATGCACTTTGCTGGGATGTGTAGTGCACCCTTCAGCTCAAGGAGATTTTGTAGGTTGAACTATATTATATTTTGCTTCAGGACAGGCCTTGGATCAAAGATGCTCACTAAGGTAAGTGAGTAAAGCTGCAAAAGACAAATGAGCCTGTGACAAGTCAATACATTTAGTTCTTTAACCATGTGACTGGATGGCAGTAAGAGATGGAGAGTGAGCTTATGGGTAAGTCTTGCAACTCTGGCACTCACAGAGAAATGGCCTCCACTGTTGGGCAGGGTGGAGAGTGAGTGGGACAATGGAGGGAAGAATTGACTAGGATATTTTGTAAGTTGGGTGAGCAACAGAATATACTTAGGGTGAAATGTTATTCATCCCAAGATACAATGAAACATAGTTCAAGTGCAAGCAAAGAATATGATTGGTTGCTGGTTTGTATTTATAATGGGATTTTTTGAGAACTGAAATGGGAAATTCATTTTCTAACATGTAAAATTCCCTAGTGTTCACAGGGGTGATGTTGTAAGTTCACCATGACATTTTAGCAGACTCATTGATTGCCATCTTCAGGTGGCTCCTTATGATTGCTGCTCTGCTTGTTTCAGCATCCTATATACATTGGCCATTACCCCCTCCATCAGTACTCTCCTTTTTCTATCCATGCAGTCATCATGGTAGGTGGTGGTGAGAGTGGGGCTTGTGATGCCCAGAGGCAAACTATGGTTTCCAGTGTCTGTGCTATGGCTGGAAGATGTGGAACTTACTGCATGGGAACATTCTTTTTCCTTGGCTCAGTGCAGAGTTCCACACCCAATTAAGTTGTAGGCTCCTATCTTCATTAATTAGATCACCTTGGACTCTTATTTCAATGCTACCACACCTCCAAGTGTGGAAGCATTTTACACACACTTGTTCACAGGCACAAACCATCAGCAAACAAGGCAGTCTTCCAACTGAGATTTAACATCTGGAGGCAGCATTTCAAAGAAGTGGGTACACCAACAATCAGATAAATATGCACTTAGCAAGTGGTACCTAGACAACTGCAGAAATAAGAAGAGGAGCACAAATCATTAACACACATGCCACTAGTCAGCAATACTTCCAGAAAAGTCAACAGGATTTGGAGCAACAAAAAGTTAAATTTGTGTTTTGCTCACTTCCTAAGACCTTGAACCTACTAAATTCAGTAAAGGATGATATAGGTCCAGGGCCAGATTTAGAGCTGTTGAAGCCCTGAGGCAACAACGGAGTGGAGACACCTAATCATTTTTATATAAGTTAAAAAACTTTCTCTTTAAAATGTTTCAATAATTTATTGTGAAAAGAAACAATAAAGAGACAAAAAAAAGTACAAGAAATAAATCAAATTAAGATATGATGTTAATGAATGGAACCTTGTGAGTTTTTATAATGAAATATCATTGAAGATTTTGCTGAAATCCAACTCCCAGTATAAATCACATTCTATGCTTAGTAGGGATACCTTTGATAGGCATGTGGGAGCATCAATCTCAACGTATTCTCCAGAGATCCTCTGCCACAAGAAAAGAACTATCTCTGAACTGTGCCGAGATAGAGTGCTGCAATATGAATCTTGGTCCAAGGCAGTTACATGTATTTATGTTGGCTAGTAATATTTATGTAGATGTATCTGCTGCATTTCTTACTTATGGTAGCCATAAGTACCATCCCTTACTATGATCTATCTAGATTAATGGTCATGAAATGTGCAATTCTTTGAATTTTTGCCATTTTTCTTCATAACAATGTGAATTACATACCAAGAGGTCCCTTCCACACAGCGTAGCCCCCCAAGGCCATCGCATCTGCAGTGACGAGCAGTACCTCTTGAAATATACTGAGAGTCTCACTGAAGTCTTTACAGACCATAATTATTTGCCCATCATTGTACCAAACCAAATCTCCATGCCTTATCTTTCCAGTCACCCACCACCTCCAAAGTCTCACCATCCAGTCACTGAGAAGCATTCTCCTCGTGATTCAGTAGCACATGGGACAGGAGCAAGAGAATTACATTCTCTGCCAGGGCTTCAACTACCTCTCATCATGCCCTGAAATGTGAAATGTCCCACCCACTATCCTTCCTCCCCCCCCCCCCTCCCCACCATTCCCTCCCCACCCACCAGTGGTATACTGGTGCCCACTGAACATACACAACACACTCAATCACAACCCCTGCTTCCAACCCCTTACCTCACAGCTCATATCCCTGTAATAGACCTAGATGCAGGACCTGCCCCATACATCCTCCCACCACTACCTACTCCACTCTGGTCACAAACATCACCTGTCCATCAAAGGCAGGGCTACCTGTGAAATCAGTCATGTGATCTACAACGTAAGCTGTAATCACTGTGATGCATTCTACATGGGTATGATAACCAACAAGCTGTCTGTCTGCATGAATGTTCACTGACAAACTGTTGCCACCCTGTTTCTCAGTATGCAGCCCAACATGACATTCTTCCTTTCAATGTCTACTTCACAGCCTGTGCCATATAGATCCTTCCCATCAACACCAGCTTTTCTGAATTGCATAGGTGGGAACTCTCCCTGCAATATATCCTATGTCCCCATGACACACCTGGCCTCAACCTTCATTAGTCATTGACTCACCCATTTAGCCCCTAAACTGTTCCCATCCCAGCACTACACAGGCCTGTATTTCACCAATGAACCAACTCTTTTTGCTTCTGTCCTACATCAACTCTGCATGCTCCCCAGCAGCTCTTTACTGTCCCACACTCCTACCCTGCTATCCCTCCCCCTGCCCACCCCAGCTTCCTCCTTACTCACACCCACTTGCCTCTCCCGTCATGCACTGCTGCTCCTGCGCATAGTCCGGCTCCAGCTGCCAGAGACTGTAGTCATGTGTGTGTGTGAACTGTGGTTGCATGTGTGTGTGTGAACTGTGGTTGCATGTGTGTGTGTGTGTGTGTGTGTGTGTGTGTGTGTGGGTGTGTGGGTGTGCATGTATGAGTCCGTCTGTTGTCTATTTTTGACAAAGGTCTTGTTGGTCGGAAGCTTATTTTGTCACAGTCTTTTTGTTGCGTCTATCTGTGACTCAGCATCTTTGCTGTATGGTAGTTATCAAAATAAACACTACATCAAGAACATGTTGAAGAATCTTAAGAACAATGTAGAAGGTTGTAAGAATGAAATCTGTGATGGTTGCGCATTACGAAAGATGCATAAACTACCATTCAGACAAGGAGCCAATGGGCCAATGGGCCAATGAGTATGAAGTCTTTTGGACATACTTGACATTATTTATGTTTTAAAATTATTTCAGTAAATTCCACTGAATTTTCTGTTTGAAGCATGAAAATGAAGTGTATGATGTGCTTTTACAACTTTTAAATGAAACTCAAACTAAAGGATATGCTGTTAAATAGTTTAGATGTAATAGAGACAAAGAAGTTAACAACAATAGTGTTAAGGAATTGCTTGCATGTAAGGGAACAGAATTTCTCATTCTTCCTAATCTGATGTGAAAAAAAGAACAATTGTTGAATACATGTTCAAAGCTGAATGCAACCAAACTATCAATAGGATTGTGGCCAGAAGCTTGTAATGCAATAATCTATATTTTAAATTATTTTGGAAGGTCTTTGATTTCAGATGGATTTTCATATGAGCTGTGGTACAGTCGACCAGTAAGAAAACTTGATCACTTTGGAATTTTTGGTAGTTGTTGCTATATTCATATAAACAGTTTCAGTCTGATGATAAAACTATTTTGGGCAATTTGTTGAGTATGTCAATGACATGGATGTATTTAGAGTCTGGATTCATTCCAAAAAGAAAGAAGTCTTGATTTATGGTGTAAAATTTTCATAGTGATCATATTAATTTTGACATTCCTTGGCAGTCTGCTTCTGGAGAAAGTCAAAGTGAAAAAAAAAAAAAATTAACAAATTTTATTCCAGAGGAAGTGAAGTATTAGATGACAATATTACAGAATCAATAGAATTCCTGAAAGTCAGAGGCTTTGAATTTTCTAAGGAAGATAAAAAATTAGAGAGCAAAAGACAATGAACAAAACCAAGAAAAGCAACCTGGATATAAAGTGGCAAGTTGTTGATGCTAGCAGAAGTTAGTGTTGATGAGCATAATGATCCAAACCATTTTTCTACTCACCAAACAGCAGCACGAGAACACACATGTAACAATTATTACAGTTTGTAAGCTTTTGGGGCCAGTGGATTCTTATTCTGGCAGGAGGACTGAAGAGGAAGGAAGAGATTTGAAGGCAATGGACTGGTGAGGTTTATAAAAAGGGACAGAGTTTGGAAAGTTTGTTCAGAACCCTAGGTCAGCAAAGACTTACCAGACAGGATGAGGAAAAAAGATGGATTGTTGGGGACTGCACCTGATGAGATTTGAAAAACTGCGAGCTTAAAGGTGTAAAAACATCATAAGTAAAGAGCTTAAGCTAAAGTAAACACCTAGCTCTGAACTTAGTGTGAAACAGTGTGCTTAGATGACAAAATGAGCAGTATGTACACTGACAGTGACAATACTGTCAGAAGCTAACATCTTGGATACATAATCAATGTACTGTCAGTGGATGAAGAATGTAATTTGAAATAGAAGAGTCATACAGATGGTACAAAGATTACAGATGATGATATTACATTATTGGATGTACACATTCTCAGTGTGATTTCAGATGTGTTGTCAGTGGATAAGGAACATACTTCAGAGCAGAACATCAGGCAGAAGATATGAAGATTACTGTTGCTGAAGAAGTGAAGCAGACTATTATGAAACAAAAATATGATTTAGAAGAGGAATGTCAAAGTTCTTTACATCAGGGGAAGAAAATTGATGAGATGTATGTAGTTTGGGAAGCAAGACAAAGGAAATTTGTTATATGAAGGAGCTGAAAAGATGTTCTTGGAAAATACAGGATTAAAAATATGAAAAATGAGACTTTAAATTTTATTTTCAGTGTTCCTTACTATCAGAGATATGATCAGCGGTGACAACTCCATGGGAGCTCTGGTGCTTGTGTACCCCAAGAATGTTTCTGGGGTACTCAGCTAATAACACAAAATGGTGAAGGTAAATAAAACAGAATAAATAAAAATACAGAAAAAATGGGAAAAAATTCAAAGCTGTTGAATATGTCACTTCTCTGTTGTGGGAATATCACAAAAGTTTTTGACAAAAATGTAGGAAAAGATAGATTGCCACTTACTGTAAAGAAAACGTGTTAAGTTGTAGACAGGCACAATTAAAAGACACTTACACTAAGCTTCCAGTCACAGCCTTTATCTGAAAAAGAGAAAGAGAGGAACACACACTACTCATACACACAAGCAAGCACACCACATGCACACATGATCACCAACTCCAGCAGCTCAGGTCAGAATGCAACTATCATGTGGGATGGCAGCAGCAGTATGGAGGGGGTGGGGAAGGAGAAGGAGTAGTACTGTATGTGTGAAGGGACATAAGAAAACAGTCTGGCAGCGTGTGCAGAATGCCAACAGGTGCAGTGTCAGGAGGTTGTTGAGCAGGCAGGTGGGGAAAAAAGGAGTGAAAATGAGGGGAACGTGGAAAGATGGGCAAGTGGATTGGCAGAGGATGGCAAATGAAGAGGTGGGGAGATGAGAATTGGGAGGAGGTGATAGGACAGAGGGGTCAGAAACTGTTGAATGGAGGATGTGGGGACAGTATGTTACCATAGGCGCAGTTCAAAAAAGCTGGTGGAGGAAGAGAGAATCCAGATGGCTCAGATAATGAAGTAGCCATTGAAATCAAACTTGTTATGTTCAGCTGTGTGTTGTGGTACAGGGTGGTCTACTTTTGCTCTTGGGCACTGTCTGGTGATGGCCATTAATCCTGGTGGACAGCTGATAGGTAGTTATATGAATATGTGTGGTGGTTGCAGCAGAGCTGGTAAGTGACATGGCTGTTTTCACAGGTGGCCTGGCTCCTGATGGGGTCCTGTGACACGACTGGAGAAGGGATTGCTGGGTGGTTGGTTTGGGCATGTCTTGCACCTGGGTCTTCCACAGGGAAATGATCTTTGTGGCAAGGTATTCGAACTGGAAGCGGAACAGGAGTGGACTAGTCTGTTATGGAGGTTGGAGGGCAATGGAACACAACTCTTAGAGGTGTGGGAAGGATCATCAGTGGAATGTCTGTCATTTCAGGGCATGATTATAGGCATTCAAAGCCCTGGTGAAGGATGTGGTTCAGTTGTTCCTGTCTGGAGCAGTACTGGGTGACAAAAGGGGTAATACTTTGTGACCAGTTATTGGAGGTGATGGGAGGATTGGGGGTACGAGCGGAAATGGCACGAGAGATGTGTTTGAGGGATAGTTGTGGGGGGATAGTGCCTGTCTGTGAAGGCCTTGATGAAATACTCAGCATACTGAGCAAGGGTGTTCTTGTCATGGCAGATACATTGCTCCAGGTGCCCAGGTTGTGGGAGCTGTCGAAATGCAGGTACTGTAGGTCTTTGGTGGGTTTAATGTGGATGGATGTGGATGGAGCCGCCAGAGAGGAGAAGGTGGCTGACTGTGTTGAGGAGGACTAGGTGAAGTGGATGGGAGAGGTGTTGAGGTTATGAAGGCATGAAGATAAAGTGCCTTGGCCCTAAGATCAGATCATGAAGATATCATCAATGAACCTGAACCAAATTAAGGGTTTGGCATTTTGGAAGGCTAGGAAGGTCTCCTCTAGAAGGCCCTTAAACAGGTTGGCATAGAAGGATGTCATGCAAGTGCCCATGGCTGTGCTGCAGATTTGTCTGTATACATCCCTTTCAAAGGACAAGTAGTTATGAGTTACAATAAAGTTACTAAGGTGCTAGAGGAATGAGGTAGTTGGTTTGGTATCTGGAGGACATTGGGAAAGGTAGTATTCAATAGTGATAAGACCATGGGCTTAGGGATGTTGGTATATAGTGCAATGGTATCAACAGTGATGAGCAGGGTTCCATGATGTAAAGGGGTGGGGACGATAGAGAGTCGGTGAAGGAAGTAGTTGGTATCTTTGATGTGGGAGGCTGAATTATGGGCAATTAGTTGGAGATATTGGTCAATGAAGGCTGAAATTCATTCAGTGTGGAGCACAATAACAAGCCTGAATGGGTCATCCAGGATTGTTGAGTCTGGAGATTGCAGAGTTTGGGAAGAATGTTGAAGGTGGGTGTATAGGATGTCATAGGGGTGAAGAGGGAAATAGATTCAGGGGAGAGGTTCTGGAAAGGGCCTAAGGTTTTAAGCAAGGATTGGAGGCTGTGTTGGACTTCTGGAATGGGATTACTCTGGCAGAGATCATAAGTGGGGGAATCAGATAATTGGCAGAGACCTTCTGCCAGGTAGTCATTCCAATTCATAACACCATTGGTGGAACCTTTGCCTGCAGGTAGAATGATTAGGTCAGAATTTGTGTTGGTCAATGAGGGCCAAAATTCTTTCAGTGAGTGCACAACAACCAGACACAATGGGCTATTCTTTCTTCTGCTGAAAGGTTAGTAATCTGAGGAAAAGGCCTGGGGAAGGATGGTGAGGTTAAGTTGGAGGTAAGGGATTCCTGGAAAGTGGCAAATGGATGGTTAGGTGGGAGGGGGGAGCAACACAGTTGGATGGTGGTATGAACTGAGCAGTTGGGGTTCAATGTTCCAATTAGGTTGGTTTTGGTTGGAGGAATTGGCAGGAAAGACGTTCTGCCATTGCAGAGACCAGGAGAAGGAGATAAGGTTCTTGTAGGTCTTTGGCAAGTCCAGCACAGTGAAATTTGGGTGTAGGGCAAAAGGTAAGGCCCTTGGATAGTGCTGAAACTTCTTTGGAACTGAGGGTTTTGGTGGAAAGATTTAAGGTCAGTGTTACAAGAATGTTTATACTCTAGATTTGGTGAAGTGGGAATGTGGCAAGCTGAAAAGATCAGCAAGACAGGGTCTAGGTGTTATGAAGGGTGGATGAGGAGGAACACATTGGGTAGGGTAGGGTTTGGATAGTGGTGCCAAAAGCAGTAGTAGGATGTTAGCATGTTGGATAACTTAAGGAGGTGATGTCTGGGAAGCTCCTCCAGGTGCTGGAGAGCAAGGGGCTCAATTTCACAGATGTGTGGGATGGAGCAAGCAGTACACAGAAATAGTATCTTGTGGATACTTCCGCCTCGACTGACATCTCTGCCCAAACACTTTGCCTGTAAATATGTCTGCTTGTGTCTGTATATGTATGGATGGATATGTGTGTGTGTGTGTGTGTGTGTGTGTGTGTGTGTGTGTGTGTGTGTGTGTGTGTGTGTGCTAGTGTATACCTGTCCTTTTTCCCCCCTAAGGTAAGTCTTTCCGCTCTTGGGATTGGAATGACTCCTTACCCTCTCCCTTAAAACCAACATCCTTTCGTCTTTCCCTCTCCTTCCCTCTTTCCTGAAGAAGCAACCGTTGGTTTTGAAAGCTTGAATTTTGTGTTTATGTTTGTGTTTGTTTGTGTGTCTATTGACCTGCCAGCGCTTTTGTTTGGTAAGTCACAACATCTTTGTTTTTAGATATATTTATTTATTCATTCGTGGAACAATATATATTGTAGGGATGTCATCAGTTTATAATACATGAGCACTTATTTACATTTACAATGCAACAGATTTCTCATATTTTGTGTAGTTTTTATAACTAGTCATACACACATTTATAATTACATCATATTTTGGTGATAATGTCATATGTTGCTAATAATCTACATCTATGTTAAATATTCTCTTACAGTATAACAACTTTTACTTACTAAGAAGGTTTTAAGCTTTTGTCTGAATGTGAGGGTCTCATTTATTTCTTTAATTTCCTGTGGTAATTTGTTATACAGTTTTATCCCATTATAAAATATACTTTTTGGTGTCTTTTCCTTGTTCTTTCTATCTAAATGGAGGTGGTGCCAAGATCTAGTTTCATGGTCATGTATTAGGCTGTTTATGTTATACATGTTGAGATTTTTCTTAATGAACATTATGTTCTGAAAGATATACTCACAAGAAACAGTTAGAATGCCTATCTTTCTAAATAATTCTAGACACTGGGCCCTGTTGTTGATATTTGTTACTATCCTTATGGTTCTTTTTTCTACTTTGAACACAGTTTGTATGTTACTGGCACTTGTTCCCCAAAACATGATCCCTTAGCTGAGGACTGAGTGTAGATATCCATAATATGTTATTTTAAGACAGGTATTATTGCATAATTTCTTTGCCAAAATGTTGACATGGTTTGTCCATTTCAGTTGGCTGTCTACATTCATCCCTAAGAATTTGGTACTTTTTAAACATTCTAATTCATTATTATTAACTTTTATTCTAGTGGCATTGTGTTTTTTGTTCAATTGGAAGTTAATATAGTTAGTTTTCTTTACATTTAGGGTTACTTTATTTTTTAATGACCAGTTGTGAGCCTCGTTTGCTCTTTCTGACAGTTATGTTGGATTTTCACCTGTTATTACTATGTTGCTGTCGTCAGCATCAAGTATTTTTTCTCCATGTCTGATGCTTTGTGGGAAGTCGTTAATGTATATAAGAAACAGTATTGGGCCTAATACACTTCCCTGTGAGGCGCCTATATTCACATGTTATGGGTTGGACAGGTAGTTTTACAAGGGAATTGTTTAAAACTTGTGATATCTCAACTCGTTGAACTCTGTTTTCCGAGTATTATTTGAACCACTTCTTTGTCACACCTCTTATTCCCATTTGCCTAATTTATAAAGTAAGATTTTGTGGTCAACTGTATCAAAGGCCTTTGACAAGTCTAAAAAGATACCTCTTACATTTTCACCTTTGTCCAGCGCTTCTAAAATTACTTTAGTGAACTGTGCTATAGCAGATTGTGTGCCTTTTACAGATCTAAAACCAAGTTGGTCATTGGAAAGAAGGTTATATTTATTCAGGTAATTTAGCAGTCTCTTTTTGACTAGTATTTCTATTATTTTATTAATGATAGACAGTATAGAAATCGGCCTGTAGTTCTCTACATTTTCCACATCTCTGTTTTTAAGGATAGGTATAACTTTGCTTGTTTTAGGTACTCTGGAAAGTATCCAGATTCGAAAGATTCATTAATTATGTCTGTTAATGGGCCCTTTATGGAGTCTACACATTCTTTAATTATGCAGACTGGGATCTCATCAAGTCCTACTGAAGTTTTATTTTTTAGTTGGTGTACTACTAGTGCCACTTCCCTTTCTGTAGTTGGTAAGAGCACCATTGAGTTTGTTGGCTGGTTCTGAGTAGGTAAATCATACGTATCTGGAAATTTCTGCTGTAATTCTTTTGCAATACTACTGAAATATGAATTTACAAAATCAGCTAATTTTTTGGGGTTACCTACTGGTACATCTTTGTTTTTAATATGTGAATTGAGGTGCTTTTTAGCAGAGTTAGATGTTTCCTGTTTGACGATGTTCCAGGCTGCTTTGCTCTTGTTTTCAGCTTGAAGTAATATTTTGTTGTTTGAAAGTTTTTTGTGGCTAGCAGCAGCTTTCTGTATATTTTCCTGTGCTTTTTGTAGAATTGCAGAACTTCTGGGTTAGATTGAACATTTTTTATGGAGTTGAGATATCTAAGAGTTTCTGAGGATTTTTTGATACCTGTAGTCAGCGATTGATTTCTTTTTGTAGTTTTAATTTGATAAAGAGTTTTGGGAAACATCTCTTCAAATCTGAGTTTAAAAATTGACATGAACTTGATAAATTTCTGATTTGCATTGGTTGGTGCATAGACTTCCCTCCAATCTTCACATTCTAGCTGGGATTTAAACTGATACAGGGCTGATTTGGAAAACATTCTTTTGTATGTATAAAGTTTAGGAGGAGTTTCTACATGAATGTTAGTTTTTAAGATCTGGCAGAGGTGGTCTGATAGGCCCAGGTTTTGGACAACAATATGACATTTTTTACTATCAATATCTGTAGCTACATGATCTATAGATGAGGAGGATACTTTTGTTATTCTAGTTGGACAATTAACAAGGGAGGATATTCCATAACACTTAGAATATTCACATATATGTTGCTAGCCTTATCAGGCTTCATAATATTAATGTTTAAGTCACCACATATAATTACATTTGCTTTTGGTCCAGAAACCTTGTCTAAGCTTTGATTCAGTTTTGAGAAGAATATATCAATGTCTCCACTGGGCAGCGGTACACACAAAATATGACTAATTTTTTTGCTATGCCAGGTCCTATTATTTCAACAGCAGAAAGTTCAAAATGTTTGTCCTCACCTAGATCTAAAAGATCATATCTAACTTTAAATGACATACCTTTTTTTTTACATAGATACATGAACCTCCACCATTCATTGAGATTCTGCTATAATAACGTGCAAGGTCATATGAGGCTAATGCAATGTGTTCAGTTTCCTTCCCTTCGCACCAATAAGTAAATTGCAAACTGGAGCTGTAGAGAATCTAGAGAAGCGGAAAGGACATGCAAAACATGTATCTAACTTTATAAATGATATTGTGTTCACCAAAAAAAACAGACTCACAATACTGTCGAAAAATAGTGATGAACACACTAAGGACAACGAACTCCATAAACAGCGAGTGAGTACCAAAACAAACCAGGTCACAAAAGAAAATTGCTACATAAATAGAAGCCCTGTAACTAAAGGTAGTGAAACAGTCCAAACAACTATGAGGGGCAGCAATTTTTGTGTCAAAGATTAAACAAACTGATTACAGAAAAGATTGAACTAAGTACCCTAATTTACGAAAACAGCTCGGTCTCAACTGATTTTCCAACTCATTTAAATACTGTATCCTGTGCCAGCAACGTACAGAGTGTTCAACACACTAGCCAGACAGAACCATTGGAATTTCCAGCAGTGACCATAAAAGTGGTGAAGCAGTCAAGAAGAAAGATAACTTCCAGGCTCCAGGAGGATTTTTGGTATCCTTCAATACAGAGGAAGAGCATATAGCAGAAGTTCTGAAACTCAAACCAACAGTAGGCCTACATGTCCACAGTGAAAGTACCCTGATACCAACTAAGCCTAATCGTAAAAATGGTGCAGATTTAAGAAAGACTAAACCGCTCACAATTTTCTATCAGAACATTGGCCTAAGAGGACTTAACAATTCACTAGACCAGCTTCAAATAAACATAAATGAAATTGAATGGGAAAAGCAACCAGATATACTATGCTTCACTGAACATCATGTCACTTGTGGTATTCAGATATTGCACTTAGACAGATTCAGTTTAGCATCTCAATATTGAAGATCCAATACGGAGAGGGGCGGAACAGTGATTTATGTTAGAAATAATGTAGTATTTATAACTCTTGATGTAAGCAAATTTTGTATTGAGCAGCACTTTGAAGTGTGTGGTATATAACTGGCAACAAATAGTGTATCAGTAGTCATATAATCAATTTATAGAGCACCTGCAGGGAATCTTTCTCAAACAGATTGAAGCAATGTTATCAAAACTGTACAGAAAAAATATTTCAGTCATAATAATAGGCGACTTTAATGTAAATTTCCTGAATGAAAGTTATGACAGGATGGAGCTGGAGCAACTAATGAGCTGTTATAATCTGATGCAAGTAGTTGAATTTTCCACTAGGGTAACTGACAACTCCAATACTTTAATTGATAATGTGTTTGGTGATAAGTCTAGGCACAGTAGCTTGACAGTCAGTCAAGTCCTAAACAGGCTGTCAGACCATGATGCTATACTTCAGACAATCCCCCATTTAAATCTTAACAGAAATCCAAAAGCTATCTGGAAAAATGTGAGACCAAAAAATAAAGAAACAATGGAGACATACAGGCAGAAGCAACAGTTAGTTGACTGGCCTGAGGTCTTCACTCAGCAGATGTCAACACAAAATTTAATGTATTTATTAATTTAACATCAAATCTTTTTGAGGAGGTGTTTCCAAATAAAAGAGTCAGGAAAAATCACTGTAACCCGCTGTACCCAGGATATCAAAGTTTCATGAAAAACAAAAAGAGAATTGTATGCCTCAGCCAGACAGTCTAATAATACTGCAGTGATGGGGCAATATAAAGTGTACTCTAAGATATTAAGGAAGGTGATCCAGAAATATAAAAGTATGTATCTAAAAAAGGAAATTGACAAATCAAACAACAAAATGAAAACCATATGGAAATATTTTAAAAGCAAGATGGGGAAAGGCCTATCTGCCAAATAAGTGATTAGCTTAAGAACAGGGAACCTTTCGGTGGATGCTCTCGAAATGGTGGATAATATCTTTAACAATCATTTCCTAACAGTCACCAAACAAATGGGATGCCAGGGTTCTGTAAAGAAAGCTACAGAATACTTGCATAACACCTTAACTAACAAAATAGATGAGATGCATCTTCGAAAAACTACAGTGATAGAATTAGAAAAAATAATTATGTCTTTAAAATGTAAAAATTCTGTTGGAGTTGACAACATTTCCAGCAAGTTACTGAAATACTGTTGTAAAGAAATAAGTACAGTCCTCTGCCATATTAGTAATATGTCATTGGAAGAAGGTGTTTTTACCGACAGGCTAAAATATGGGCTTATACGACCAATTTATAAAAAGGGAGAAAAGACTGAGGCTACAAACTATCGACCAATTTCATTACCCCCAGTTTTCTCCAAGGTACTAGAGAAATTGATGCATAGCAGAATGGTTGAGCATCTTAGTAAATATAACATGCTCAGCAGTAGCCAGTTTGGCTTTCGGAAAGGGGTATCAACTGTGGATGCAATACATGCCTTTGTTGACAATGTTATGGAAGCCATTAATAATAATATGATGATGGCTGGAATATTTTGTGACCTGTCAAAAGCTTTTGACAGTGTAAGTCACCATATTCTCTTGAGTAAAGCCAAGACCCTAGGAATGGTTGGAACCATAGTCACATGGCTTGAATCCTATCTGTGTGAAAGAAAGCAGAAAGAAACCGTGGAGGGACTGCATGGTGGCCAGGTATCTTCAGAATGGGGCTCAATTACTGTAGGAGCACCTCAAGGCTCAGTATTGGGCCCACTGCTCTTTCTAATATTTATAAATGACTTAGCACTATATACAGAATATGGGAAAATACTCATGTTTGCTGACAACACAACTTTATCAGTTAATAATCTCTCAGGGAATGTGTCAAATGAGGCTGCAAATAATGATTTTGCAGATTTGACAAACTGGTTTGAAACCAATGGCCTTACAGTCAACCTAAAAAAAAATTACATTCATTTCTCTACTGACACAAATGTTACTAATGAAATGATCCTAAAAATGGGTGAGCATGAGATTTTGAAGGTTGAGTCCTCCAAATTCTTGAGTCTGCATATAGATAACAAAATGAAGTGGCACCACCATATTCAAGATCTGTGCAAAAGGCTAAGCTCAGCAATGTTTGCCTTAAGAATAGTTTCAGACACTAGGAAAATGAGCACAATAAAAACTGCACATTTTGGCTATTTTCACCAACTTATGGCCTATGGTATGATATTCTGGGGAAATCAAAAAATAGCAAAAAAGGTGTTCCATGCACAGAAGCGAGCAATAAGAATTATGTGTGGAGTACATCCTAGGCACTTGTGCAGGGATCTGTTTAGAGCTCTACAAATCCTTACAGCACCTGCCCAATACATTTTCTCTGATGTGCTTTGTTTTAAAAAAATAGCAACTTATTCAAAATCAATAGCTCATAACACAGTTATAACAACCGAAGGAAACTGGATATCCATTATGAGCTAAAAATGAAAAGCATGGTCCACAAGGGGTTTTTATACAGTGGCACCAAGATTTTTGATGCCCTCCCGCCACACATTAAAGAACTCGTTGGAAACATGCCAAAGTTTAAAGAAAATCTGAAGCAGTTCCTTTTAGATGAATCTTGATACAGTATTGATGAATTTCTTAGCAAAAATGCATAGAATCTCTTGTTTGTGCTTAAACCTTACTGTGTGACCTCAACAATTGATTAATCATACTCTGTAAGTACAGTGTAACTTAATACAATACCCAAATTTATGTATGTTTGTATATGACACCTGTATAACTTAAGAACAATACCCAAATTTATGTATCACTGTATATTCCTTCAGATGTCCTGTATCTTAACTAATATGTAAGGGTATATGCTAAACTTCACAGTTTCTTTACTCTAATGATAAGAACAATGTATCTGTGCACAAAACAAAAATCTCCAAAAACATTGACTCGTTCTATATCCAGGGATATGTTCCCATATGGATCTATGGAACATGAAATAAATAAATAAATCTCTATGCCAGTTATTATTTTGTCCATTGATTGTGCTCAGCTACTGAAGTTTACTTCTTTTTCATAAAGGCATCTGATTTTCAAATATTAAATTGTGTTGACTCAGGAATGTCATTATTCTGGTACAAATAACTTTCTCAACTACATTAACAAATGCAGTTAAGATTGGGATGGGATGGTAGTTTTCAATTTTAGATTTATCACCTTTCTTGTAAATCAGGGTTACTTGTGCTATCTTTAGACTATCTGGGAAACAACGTGATGCAATTATATCATTTACTGCTGTGGCCATGGCGTCAGATAAGTTCTCAATGCATCTTTTCAGTGTACTGATAGACAATCTATCATAGCCTGCTGATTTTGTATTTTTTAATGACCTTACAATGTTTTTGATTTCCTTGCTATTGGCTGGGGCCAATTATATACTTTGTTTGATTGGAATGCCTTTATATCTATACTGAAGATTCTTAAAATGGTTAATGATAGATTTTCCAACAGAAGAAAAGTACTCATTAAAACCATTTGCAGTCTGACATTAACATTTCATGGTATGTCCTTTATGGTTTATAGTAAAATCACTAGTTGATCATCCTTACAATCCCTAAAGCTATTTGTTACTTTCCAAACAGCAAAACCAGTGTTAGTACAGTTTCTTAACATTGTGGCTACATATTTACTTTTAGTTCCTAGCAGCAGATCTTTATAATAATCATGATAGTTTTTAAATTCTACCTTTAGTCTATTATTATTGTTATTATTTACCATTACATATAACAAAACTCTAAGTTTCTATCTTGCTGCTTTTACTTCATTATTTATCCAATTATTTTTTGTATCTTTTTGCAGTCATTAACTGTAAAGGTCATTTCTGGGCATGAGATATTGAAGCAAATTCACTGAAAGTAATGCTTTTTTTCACCCCATTGTAAGCTTTTCAGCAAACTGTTGAGATCTTTAACATTGTCATCATTGGTGATTCTATTTGTCAAACATTGTTTCTCTTTTCTATTGACATGAAGATTTTCAGCTTCTATCAATACCTGTATTGTGTGGTGTCATCTACCCATCAAATATTCAGCATTCATCTGTACCACCACATTTCAAAAGCTTCTATTCTCTTTTTATCTACGCTGTTTATTGTTCATGTTTCACTTCCGCACAAGGCTCACTCCAGACAAATACCTTTATAAAATAGCTCCTGACACTTTAGTCCATATTCATTATTCAGTGTTGACTAATTTCTCCTCTTCACAAACATTTTTCTTGTCATTGCCAGACTACATTGTATATCCTCTCTACTTCAGCCATAATCAGTTATTTTGCTGCCCAGATAGCAGAAACTAAGTCTCATAATCTAATTCAATCAGCATTACCTGATTTCATTTGTCTGCAGTCAATTAACCCTCTCTTGATTTTCTTGATGTTCACATCCTGCTTTCAAGACTCTTTCCATTCAATTCAACTGCTCATATAACTAATTTCTCTGTCTCTCAGAATTACAAAGTCATCGGTAAGCCTCTAGGTTTTTATTTCTTCTCGCTTGAATTTCTACTCCAAATTTTTCATTGGTTTCTTTTACTGCTTGTTCACTACGTAGATTGAATAACATTGGAACCTTACAGAAGTATATTGTTATAGTATGTTGGTGTTGTGGTCTTCAGTCCAGAGAATGGTTTGATGCAGCCCTCCATTGTGCCCTTCACCTCCAAGTAAGTACTGCCACCTACATCCTTCTGAATCTGCTTAGTGTATTCATCTCTTGGCCTCCCTCTATGGTTTTTACCCTCCATGCTGCCCTCCAATACTGCCCTGGTGATCCCTTGACACCCCAGAATGTGTCCAACCAAATGATCCCTTCTTCTAGTCAAGTTGTGCCACAAATTCCTCTTCTCCCCAATTCTATTCAGTACCTCTTCATTAGTTATGTGATCTACTTATCTAATCTTCAGCATTCTTCTGTAGCATCACATTCTGAAAGCTTCTATTCTCTTCTTGTCTAAACTAGCTATCGTCCATGTTTCACTTCCATAGATGACTACACTCCATACAAATACTCTCTCCTTTGGAAACCCTTTCCTTGGCATTGCCAGTTTACATTTTATTTCCTCACTACTTTGATCATCATCAGTTATTTTGTTCCCCAAATAGCAAAACTCATCTACTACTTTAAGTGTCTCATTTCCTAATCTAATTCCCTCAGCATCACCTGATTTAATTTGGACTACATTCCATTATCCTAGTTTTGCTTTTGTTGGTGTTCAACTCATATCCTCCTTTCAAGACACTGTTCAATCCATTCAACTGTTCTTCCAGGTCCTTTGCTGTCTTTGACAGCATTACAATGTCAACCACAAACTGCAAAGTTTTTATTTCTTCTCCTTGGATTTTAATTCCTACCCCAAATTTTTCTTTTGCTTCCTTTACTGCTTGCACAATAACATTGGGGATAGGCTATAACCCTGTCTCACTCCCTTCCCAGCCACTGCCTCCCTTTCATGCCCCCTCGACTCCTATGACTGGCATCTGGTTTCTGTAAAAATTGTAAACAGACTTTTGCTCCCTGTATTTAGCCCTGCCACCTTCAGAATTTGAAAGAGAGTATTCCAGTTAACATTTTCAAACGCCATCTCTAAGTCTACCAATGCTAGAAATGGAGGTTTGCTTTTCCTTAACCTATCTTCTAAGATAAGTCGTAGAGTCAGTATTGCCTCGTGTGTTCGAACATTTTTACAGTATCCAAACTGATCCCCTATGAGGTCAGCTTCTACCAGTTCTTCCATTTGTCTGTAAACAATCCATGTTAGTATTTTGCAGCTGTGACTAATTAAACCCATAGTTCAGTAGTTTTCACTCCTGTCAACACCTGCTTTCTTTGGTATTGGAATTATTATATTATTCCAGTTCTCTCATTTCATCTTCATCTATGTCCTCTTCCATTTCCATAATACCACCCTCAAGTACACTATCCTTGTATAGACTCTCTATTATTCCTTCCACCTTTCTGCTTTCCCTTCTTTGCTTAGCACTGGTTTTCCATCTGAGCTCTTGATTTTTATACAAGTGGTTCTCTTTCCTCCAAAGGTGTCATTAATGTTCCTGTAGGCAGTATCTACCCAATCCCTAGTGATTATGCCTCTACATCTTTACACTTGTCCTCTAACCACCCTGCTTAGCCATTTTGCTGTTCCTGTCGATCTCATTTTTGAGACATTTGTATTCTTTTTTGCATACTTCATTTACTGCATTTTTATACTTCCTCTTTTCATCAATTAAGTTCAATATCTCTTCTGTTACCCAAGGATTTCCACCAGCCCTTGTCTTTTTACCTACTTGATCCCCTGCTGCCTTTACTATTCCATCTCTCAAAGCTACTCATTCTTCTTCTATTGTATTTCTTTCCATTGTCCATTGGTCCCTAATACTCTCTCTGAAACTCTTTACAACCTCTGGTTCTCTTAGTTTATCCAGGTCCCATCTTCTTACATTCCCACCTTTTCGCAGTTTCTTTAGTTTTAATCTACAGTTCATAACCAACAGATTGTGGTCAGAGTCTACATCTGCCCCTGGAAATGTCTTACAATTTAAAACTTGGTTCCTAAATCTCTGTCTTACCATTATATAATCTATCTGAAAGCTTCCAGTGTCTCCAGACCTCTTGCAAGTACACAACCTTCTTTCATGATTTTTAAACCAAGTGATTCAGTTATGCTCTGTGCAAAATTCTACCAAGCTGCTTCCTCTTACATTCCTTACCCCAATTTCATATCCACCTACAACTTTTCCTTCTCTTTCTTTTCCTACTATCGAATGCCAGTCCCCCCACGACTATTAAATTTTCGTCTTACTTCACTTCTTGAATAATTTCTTTTATGTCATCATACGTTTCTTCAATCTCTTCATCACCTGCAGAGAAAATTGGCATATAAGCTTGTACTACTATGGTAGGCATTGGCTTCATGTCTATCTTGGCTTCAATAATGTGTTCCCTATGCTGTTTGTAGTAGCTTACCTATCCTCCTACTTTTTTATTCATTAATAAACCTACTCCACATTACCCCTATTTGATTTTGTATTTATAACCCTGTATTCAACTAACCAGAAGTCTTGTTCCACCTGCCACTGAACTTCACTAATTCTCATCATATATAACTTTAACCTAGCCATTTCCCTTTTCAAATTTTCTAACCTACCTACCCTGTTAAGGGGTTTGACATTCTATGCTCCAATCCGTAGAACTCCAGTTTTCTTTCTCCTGATAACGACATCCTTCTGAGTAGTTATAGTTCAGAGATCCAAATGGGGGGACTATTTTACTTCTGGAATATTTTACCCAAGAGGAATCCATCATCATTTAACCATACAGTAAAGGTACGTGCCCTCGAGAAAAATTATGACTGTAGTTTCCCCTTGCTTTCAGCCATTCGCAGTACCAGCACAGCAAGGCTGTTTTGGTTAATGTTACAGGGCTACATCAATCAATCATCCAGACTGATGCCCCTGCAACTACTGAAAAGCCTGCTGCCCCTCTTCAGAAACCACAGCTTTGTCTGGCCTCTCGGCAGATAGCCCTCCATAGTGGTTGCACCTACAGTACAGCTATCTGTATCACTGAGGCACGCATCCTCTCCACCAGCAGCGATGTCCATGTTCGTGGGGATGGGGGGTACAGTTTGTTATACAATCATAAGTAGTATTTCCAATGACTTTATGATGTTTCTGTGCAACCTGTAAATGTAACTTCCTTAGATTTATGTAGATATGTATGTACTATGATTAGAATGTGGTATATGATGTAAAGAAATTTTAATACTTTTATTGTTATTTACTCTAGTTCTATTACAAATTTGATTCCTATGTATGTTCATTGACTGATTATCAGGTATACAGGTTGTCCCACATATAGCCTGTACATCTCATGCCTCAGATTCAAGTAACAATGAACTGAAAAAAAAGAATAGATAATAGTAACATTAAAAAACATGTAGTTACTTGTTTATACAAGACACTGGATGAGGTGGCCATGGGTATTCAGGTATCGTTGACTTTGGGTGATGATGTTTCCAGCAATATGCTGCAATACTGCAGGCATTATGTTGTTAATTTTTCTCTAGTAATGTTCTGTTTAGTATATTCTACTAGTGTCTTTTTAGTGTGCCCAATAAATAAAAATCAAATGATTTTAGTCTGAACACATTTGGGTCAAAGGCCTCTACTGATAAGTCTTTCTTCAGGGAACACATTGGTGATGTGGGCCATACTTCTGCTGGATGTGTGAGTGGTTGCTCTAGCTTGTTGGAATACTGCATACAGCTTCTCTCCATCTGTTAACTGTACATAGAAAGAGTCAAAGATCTCTAGATATCTGGCACTCTCTAGATAAGGTTTAACTGAAAAATTTGGGGACAATAACGTGGATGCCAGACAGTGCATGCCAAACACCCATCTTCCTGAGTGGAGAGGTTCTTCAAGTAAAATATGTGGGTTGTTATGCAACCATTATCTGCAATTTTGTGAGTTTACATTACTTGACAAATGAAATCAGGCCCCATTTGACATGAAGTAAAGCAAGGGGCCCAAGAAACCATTAACAATTGATGTTAACAGCCAGTACAATAATGAACTCTTTTGTTCCTGATCATCAGATTTCAATGCTTCCACCACACTCATACAATAGGCTTTTAACTTCATATTTTTTAGTATGAGATGTCATGATATATGAGATACATAACCTGCTGCAATAACATCCTGACAACTTGTGGAGACTTCTGGTAATGTCTATGCAAATTCAGTCTGTAGTAAGAGACCTCTGGTAATGCCTATACCTATGCAAATTCGGTCTGTGGTTTCAGGAGTCCTCATTGTTGGTCACCTATTCAGCTGCACATTCTGAACATATTCTATAGCCCTCCATTTCTTGAACAGATCTCAAATAGTGTTGGTCGTGGGGCATTACCTGCCAGGATACTTCACTTGAAATATTTCCTTACACTCCTTCATGGAGCCTGTCTTCATGTAACACTCCGTAATATCAATTCACTCTTCTAATGAAAACTGCTCCATTTGCTTCTCACAACAACTGACACACACACACACACACACACACACACACACACACACACACAGAGTTGCACTCACCTTTTTGATAAAATGCTGTGTAGCTAATTTTTGAGACAGTGTTGCTACTTCGCATGCAATTTGACTCCATTTGATTAGTCAGTACATCAGGTGTACCACAATTATGTGGAATACACAGAAAAAAAACATTTTACACTATATGGATGAGAGAATGTGAAGTGTATGTGATATTTCTGTTGTATTATAATATAACCATTGCTGTGTTGTAAGCTGGTTGTCTGCTTCCCGTGGGATCTTAAAACTTCTTTCTCTCATGTTTCAAAATATTCTACTGGACAGATGTGAGGAGTACTGCTATCTTTGATGTCATAATGTATGAATATTGTCCTTATTAGTTATTGATGGTTTCTGGAACTTTCAAAGCTGAGGGCACCTTTTCTCCATCTTGCATGGGAACATGAGGGCAGATATTTTCTTCTGTCAAACTTCTGGTTGAAAATTTCCAACCACTACAAGAGAGGTTAGATGTCTTGTATTCCAAGCAGACTGCAGTCCCTTAATATCTGCACCTGCCATCCAAGAACAAATAACAGACTCCCTGCAAGATTCTGTGTCATTCTATGCCACAAGTTGGAGACTAATAGCAGTCAGAATATGGAATTATCTTTCCATGCGTGGGTGCTGTTAATGCCACAACACATAAGACTGTCTTTGGAATGGTATGATGATTGGGAAGCATGAGCTGCTGATGAATGGTGTTGCATTATGTTCAGCAATGGCTGATGGTTCTACACTACCTGGGAACAATCTGTGACAAAGCAGGCTGGGGTAATTTTAATACCCTTCTTGTTTTGCCAGCTGCTTCCTTAAATTCATTGTTTCACTTATAAATCACCATTAACATATGTGAACAGGATCTGTATTTTCATAAAAGAGAAAGGTTGGCTCTCAGTTTTAAAGAATATAACACCAGATCTAAATTTATAGTAAGTTTTTTGCATGTAATTGATTTTCTAATTTATTTTGACTATGCCTAGTTAGTATCATTTGTAATAGGGCAAAATCAGTAACTGCTTTGTAATGTAAATTCTATTGTTGACATATAAACAAATATAAATTCTGTAATAATTGTAAACATTTGGAAGGCAAAATGTTAGTGATCTTAAAGTATCTTTTTGGCTCTATTTGAAAACATTTTAGCAAATCCAGCCCTTAATTAATTCAAAAGTAATTAACAGTTTTGTCAAAAGTATTGTTTGTGTAACTATATTTGTTAATTTCATGATTTAAACAAATAATTCGGCCTAACACTTACAGTAGAAGAAACTATTAAAAAGATGGAATTTGGTGATGTATTCACTTAATTTAATGAGTTAAATTTCAATTGTGATTTCAGCAAATTTAACTTCAAACAATGTGTAGTTTCAGTACCTATTATTGTGATGATATATAAGGGCCCAATTTTTGGTCATGAGACAATCAGTCCATGGCTGAGCTTCAGAAGAGTAACCAGTGCTGGTTAGAACAACAACAATGCTTCATCTTAACTGTGAAATAAGTGTTACACAATTAGGCTGGTTGTAAATAACCATGACAGTGTCTGTTCCATACATACTTGTTTATTCTTCAAGAACCGTGAATTGTGTGTTTATATTCTTACTGCTCGTAGATGTTCAACAAGGAACTATTGTAGTAATCTATGGAGGTTCACCTGCAAACTATTAATGAGGCTTATTGAAAGTTAAAAACAATAGCGCATTGGTCATACACATATAAATATGTATATGGGGGTGGGGGTGGGGGGGTAGGGGGAGGGTTTGTGAAAAAGTGAAATTAAAGTACTGTGAAATGCAACTGTGCGTCTGTCAGCTACATTATTTTCAGTAGCCAGTGTCCAAATTACAAACCCCATTTTTCAGCCAGTGTAGCAGCACAGTACATCAATACCAAGAGCAACAAACAACGAAATACAAGCAGGTGGAACTACTGCAAATCATTGGCAAGTATGGTGGTAATGATTTGGAGAGCCACAGTGGTGTTACTCCTGGTGCTGTAGTGTAGAGAGGCATCAGGTATGACTTCAGATATGGATGGTGGTGACCAAGGGAACTCTAATGCACAACAGTATGCCACATATGTCCTGAATCTTCATGTGTTACCTCTCAAGCAACAGCATTATGATGCCATTTTTCAACAGGACAATGCCCTTCCACCTGTGGCATGTATCTCTATGTCTGACTGAGGGTGAGGTGCCCCTGTGGCCACCAAAACACCAGAACTGTCCCCAGTAGAACGTGTGGGTCCAACTTGGATGCAATTCCATTCTAGTGACAGTATCCATGATGACTTGACTGGTTACAACAGATGTGAGCCAGCTTGCCTCAGGAGAGGATGCAATGGCATTATGATACCCTTCCCAATCAAATTAGTGCACACATCCATGTTACAAAAGATGCAACATTGTACTGGTGAGTGAGCTCGTACTGCCAGATTCTTTGTAAATTTAACCCTGTTTGGTAATCAATGGAAAACTTCACATATTCTCTAAGCTCATAAAGTTTTCTTTTGTTTCTTCCTCCCTTTCTGCGTGTTTCACTTTTTGTCCCTACACACAATCAGCTTTCTAATAAATTTCTAGGGCCATACTAAAAAAATTAGATTTATTTTTAAAATGACCTTGCTTTCTCTCTTGATGTGTTCAAATGTATTTCAGACATTACATTGATATCTTTTACCACAGGATGATTTCATGTTCTAGCAGGGCTCGTTAAGATGATCATATTCACAGGCTGCACTCCCAGGTGTGCTCCTTCATTATTTTTATATTTATTTTTATCCTAGAAGACAGCATTTAATGTCTTTTCCATCAACATCCATTCAAATTTTTGTATGCTTTTCAATTTCAAAATTTAGTTTAATATTACATACCCTAAGCATTAAACGTTACAAAGAAAAAATACTTGAAACTGAACACTTGCCTTTAGATGTTCAGCATTCTCCTGCATAACTATTGTTTTCTCCTCCTCTGTCAACTCCTTCTGAATTTTCATGTGCCTGTCATGTTCTTTCAACTTTTCATTTTCTTTGATTAATCTGTACGTTGTTTCCTGGACTTTACGTAGCTGAAAATCACCAAAAAGAACATATCACTATAACATATAAGTAAGAATAAATTTATCAACTGGATTATGAAATTCAATGTTAAGTACAACAAATAAGCTTGCTTTGCAATCTTTCATATGTATCTTTTAACAAATGAGAGTACACACACACACACACACACACACACACACACACACACACACACACACACACAGAGAGAGAGAGAGAGAGAGAGAGAGAGAGAGAGAGAGAAATATAAACACACACACACTGTAATGTAACGAACTACTGAAGAGTGCAATACCACCATTATAGTCGCATCTGCCCTTGCAGGGTCAGTGCTCCAATTTCATTTCTATGATTTTTTTATTTAATATTATTGTCTGTAGTATTTAATTTCGCCCAAATCTTTTTTATTATATTATTCTATAATGTGAACTTTATTTGTTTAATTCTGGAGAATATGTTGGCACCAGTGTGAGCCGAAGACATTCGTGTGTGAAAGGTAGAGAGTTGGACATTGTTAAGGTGACGGTTGGAGTGAGTTAGTTGGATGGTTGTGGGGAGAACGTGGTTTTTGTGAGGTGGACTGTTGATGGGAGTACGGAAGGAAGTCTGTCGTCTTATATAGAGAGTATCTATAAATAGTATGTGATATGAAGATGGAAATTATTGTGAAAAAATAAAATTAATAAAAATGAAGAATCAATAATAAAACAAAAAGCGAGTACCAGTTTTCATTAGCACACAAAGACCCGGACCTAATATTAACAATGTTAGATGGATGGAACACACCATGGTGAGAATCAAGACAATGAGACCAAATTCAGCATCTAAAGGTAAGGTATTTTAATTAGTTTTAGTATTCTGTGATGTATCATTCTTTTGTCTAAATATTAAGCTTAACATCGTCTGTTGTAGATACAGACCACCCAAGCTGGCGGGGTGTCGTCAATTGATCATCATAATCTCAAGGTTTGAAACAGCATTTAAATGAATTGAAAGTTTGTCGCTTGATATTTGATTTTCACCCCGGACGAAAGAGGGTACATTACAATTGGAGGCTCTTGTCCGGGATCCATTGCATTATTGGACTGATACTCATTTTTTGTTAACAGGTATGGACTAATAATGTATTAGAAAGAAGAGGAGAACAATCTAAATGAAAGGAAATATAATCTACTGACAAATGGAAGTAACAACTCAACAAGAATAAGGAAAGTAAATAATAACGGACGTGGGACTGCGCGGAAAAACAAGATAAGTACACCTATTAAGTTATTTGTATTGTTGACATTTTGGGCGTTTTGTCGGAGCAAGAGTTTCTTAATTCGATTAAAAATGACCGTGACAGACGAGTTGGAACAAAATCAGCACGGGGATAAAAAGTCTATCGAAAGTGTTCAAGCAAGTGCTAGTACAGAAATGGCAGGTAAAAAATCGGAAGGAAAGGTTGAAGAATTAGATATGTCCGCTATGTTGCAATTACTGTTAACACAGAATGCTGAACAATTCGATACTTTGAACAAACGGTTTAGTTGTTTGAATAAGCAATGTTCTGAACAATTTAGTTTCTTGAATAATGTAATTACAGAAAACGCAAGAAGTATGAAAAGGAAGTGTGTGATTTAGAAGAGAAGCTTTTAAAAGAAAATAGCCAATTGGCTAAGGAATACTTTAATGGATGTTCAACTATCAGATCAGAAATGAAAGAGACGAAAACCAGTTTGGAGGAGCGAACAGACGAAATTGAAGATAGGGTAGACAATGTGGAAGTTAAACTCAATAAAGTCGAATTAACAATCAAACGGGAAGTGGAAGAAACCGCGAAGTATTTTGAATCATTTTCGAGTGAGAGAAAAATTAAAGATAGGGAAATGATTACCAGAATTGACTTACATACAAAAAATGTCGATGACAAATTGTCATTGTTCGAAAACAAGGTAACAGAAAAAGTGAAAATTATTGAACATAATGTAGATTCTTGTAACACTGTAATTAAAGACAGTGAGCATGAGGTAGTTCGACTACAGAAACAATTAAATGAAATTCGGGATAATTTAGCTATGAAATCGGTAGCGACTTCATTTAACGAATTTTGGCCAGGTACAAATGTGCATAATTTTCTGGGAGACGGAAAATTACACCCAGTTGATTTCATTATGAACTGTCGTGACAATTTTTCGTTCGAAATGAGTAACACTGTAAAGATCAAATTTGTTAAAAAATTCTTAGATGGAGAAGCATTGTCGTGGGCTAATCTGTTGCCAGTTCTGATTTAACCTATAGTCAATTTGAAAAAAGTTTTTTGAACAAATTTTTCTCAGCGTCTGTTCAGGCCAAAATCTAAAGCGATTTTCTTAATGGGCCTAATTATAAAGAATGTGATGGTACAATGAGGGAATTTTGCGAGAAACAGCTAAGAAAGTTGGCGCATTTAGACAGACCTTTTGATGAACTAACGCAAATAGATGCTCTAAAATGGAGGTTACCAAATAGAGTTCAGTGGGACTTGGTATATGGGCCAGATGATTCAGTTGAACAATTTTTGAATTACGTAGAGAAATTGGATCGTGCATTAGAAAGAAGCAAAAGATTTAATGGGCATCATTATGAACAAAATCATGGAGCGTGGAACCAAAATTCTAATAATGGGAATAATGGTATGCGAAATAATCATAATGGGAATAATCAGCATGATCGTCAAGGTAATTTTCAGGGAGATTTCAATAGAGGAGAGAATAGCAACTGGCGTCAACTTGAGAATAAGGGAGGTAATTATTATGGTGGGAACAGAAATAGACAATGGGACAATCCAGATAGAAGACAAGATGGGAATGGGCAAGGCCAGTTAAACTAAGAGCCGTCCCAATGAGGGCCTGTCAGTTTGGGACGAACAGATTTAATGCTAGAAATCAGGCTAAGTGGAATCAGAATAGGTATGGGCAAAATGATTACAGAAAAAGACATAGTAATAACATGGCAAGAGCACCGGAAATTGATAAGAGACCATTTGATAAACAGTTTTGGCAGCAAGTCAGTGAGAAGGCTATGAACACAGATAATTATAGACACATTAGTAATGAAGATTCAGAGGTTATTGGGGAGATAATGAATAATTTGTTTAGGGAGGAAGAAAGTGATGTGAGGGGGGATGTAGGTGGTTGTTCCTATGATAATAATAGTTATGATACCTTCGGAATAAATGCATTACTGTATTCTGATGAAATTGCAGTAAATCGAGATCTGAGTGATGTAAAAACTTCTGTGGGTGAGAATGTCAATCAAGTACTGAATAATAAGGTTGTAGAATTAGAAGAAGTAGAGTGTGATGTTGATGTGAGAAGTCGTGCTGAAGTAGCTAAGGTTAGGGAAGTTGCGTCAAATGGTGAGATATTAAATGATGCTGAGGAAGAGGCAGTTGATGATAGTGATGATATGGAATATAGAAGTGAGATAAGAGTATTTGTTGTGATTAAGAACGATGCAGATGTAGTTATGAAGGAGGAGGGTAATAGTGTTAGAGAAAATAATCATTCAGTACAAGAGGATCAGGCTGCAGTCACGTGGGTTAATACATCACCAGTAATCGAGGGGATAGACAGGGATGGCATTAATATTGCGAATGAAGAGAAGGTAATTATTAACTTAGGAAACCAGGGACAAGAGTTCATTTGTAGATTGTGGGACAGCCTTAATGAGGCTAATAAACATAATATGTTTTGGATACAATTGTTATCCATCTGCGAGAAGGTATATCCTATTTGGTGGGAAAAAGCAAATACAGGTATAAAATGTAAAGAATTGCCTATGATTACTGTTAATAATAATGTGTCTAATTATGTTTGTGTTGAGAATCCTAGTTGGCTTCTGCACAATGTGCAGACTGAAAATAGTTTAGCTTATGTCAAACAAAATGATGATCTGAATTTTAAAAGTGTAGAAGATGACTTGATGCATGAAGATATTGGTGATCAGGAGAGTGAAATTGTAGGAATCCCATACATGCAAATTTGTATTAATGATTGGACAGGTTATTGTTTGATTGATACTGGAAGCCCGATATCAGGAATCAGTGAAAAACTGAGGGATAGGATAAATAAAAACCATGAATTTGCAGAATTACCAGTAGTTGGGGTTAAAATTAGGGGAGTGACAGGAAGTTTCAGTAAAACAGTAAAATGTCAAATTCTTTTGTCTTTCAAAGTTGGAGATGTGGTCTTTGATCAGGGTTGTCTTGTCATTCTGGAAAAACAAAACTGTCAAATTTAGGGAACCAACAGATAAAAATAAGTTGTATACAGAGAGCTTCATTGAGAAGAATAGTAATAGTCATAATCAGATCAGGGGAGTGGATTATTTAGATGATGGGAGATGCACTGATCCTTTTGAAAAACATACTTCTATTGATGACAAAGATTATCAAAGCAAAGTAGAAAGTAAGATTGCTGAAGCAGAGAGTTTAACTAGGGAACAACAATCTGATCTCATGAAACTTTTATGGGAATATTCTGATGTATTTAGTGACAGACCAGGCAGAATGAAAGGGTATGTACTCAAATCGCATGATCCATTTTTCATTAAACTTTATGGGATTCCATTAAGCAGGAGGAAAGCTGTAGAGAGGGAGTTGGAAAAGATGCAGACTTGGGGGGGGGGGGGGGGGGGGGTTATTCAGAGGTGTAATAGCGAATATAACAATCCTATCATAGCCATTGCCAAGAAGGATAATAGTGTAAGACTTGTCCTAGATTCTAGGTTCCTCAATAAATTATTATGTAGGGAAACTGATCATCCTGAAAACATTGATGAATTACTACACAAGTTTGAACATGTAAAGTTTATGTCTAGCCTGGATCTGACCTCTGGATTTCATCAAATACCATTAGCAAGAGAATCTCAGAAATACACAGCATTCTTATATAATGGAAAATGTTATACCTTTAGTGTAGTACCATTTGGGCTGAATGTATATGTTGCAGAGTTTATCAGAGCTTTAGATTATGTGTTGGGAAAGGAATTGTTACATAAATTAACTATATATGTAGATGATATTTTGGTATCCAGTAAAAGTTGGGAAGAACACATAGGGTTACTTAAGGAAATTTGTGAGGAGTTTAGAAAAGGAGGAATGTCACTGAAGTTATCGAAATGTAAATTTGCAGTGAAACAATTAAAATTTTTGGGGCACATTATATCTGACAATGGAATTATGCCAGATGATGAGAAAATTGAAGCAATTGCAAAGTTTCCACCACCTAGGAATAAGAAACAGCTAAAGTCATTTCTCGGACTGTGTGGATTCTATAGGAAGTATTGTGCTACTCAGGGTCTTAATGCACCTTGTTTAGGGAATTTGCTTAAAAAGAATACTATATGGGATTGGAATAAAGATTGTCAGATTGCTTTTGAAGAGATTAAACACCAGTTGGTAAATAGTAAAATCTTATGTAGGCCAGATTTTGGGTTGCCTTTCTGTATTATGACTGACAATAGTAACTATGGTTTAGGGGCACACCTTTTCCAAATGAGAAGTCAGAATGGGGTGGAAGAACATAGATCTATTGCTTTTGCCAGCAGGACATTGCAGAAACATGAGAGGCAGTACACCATTACAGAAAAGGAACTATTAGCCGTTCATTGGGCTTTCTGCAAATTTAAGAATTATTTATTGGGTCACAAGGTGATAGTCTTTTCAGAGTCTTTTCAGATCATAAAGCACTATCCTACTTACTAGAATGTAAATTATACCATAGTAGAATCACGAGATGGGCACTTTTTCTTCAGCAGTTTAACTACACCATCAAATATATTAAACGTGATGAAAATTGCATAGCAGATGCTCTTTCAAGGCATCCTTTGGGAGAAACTATTGGTGACAATGGTGATAAAGGAGGGAATGAATTTAAAATTATGTATTTAAAAGGGATAAATGAGGAGAAAGATGTCGTGAAAATCTGCAGTGACATTAGACGGTTTCAGTATCATGATGAAGAGTTATATTGGAAAGAAGGGAAAAGAAAAAGTAGGGCAGTATTACAAAGTTCATAGGGGAATATTATTTCGGAGGATGAAGGAAGATAGTGAGGTATGGAAGTTATGTTGGCCATATGAATTTGTCAAATTACTTGTAAAATATACCCATGAAATATCTGGTCATTATGGGGCAGCAAAATGTATACAAAAGATTCAAGGAAACATTTACTTTTACAATATGGCGAGGACTGTGAGGAAAATCTTGTCCACTTGTGACTTGTGTCAGAGAGTGAAGGTAACCAATCAAACGAGTAGAGGTCAGATGCAAAATATACTTCCGAAACAGCAGCTTGATATTGTAGCAATTGACTTGTATGGGCGACTGCCAACCACTAGAGGAGGGTTTATGTATGTTTTTGTAGTGGTGGACATATTTTCCAAATTTATTAAGTTGTACCCATTGAGGAATGCTACTAGCAAAAACATTATTTCATGTTTTACCCGTGACTGTTTTAAATGTGTAGGTGTACCCAAGGCAATTCTTAGTGACAATGGATCACAGTTTACATCCAAAAGTTGGGAAACATTTATATATAGAGAGGAGATCAACCACATACTTATTTCAGCTTATCTCCCATCCAGCAACCCAGCCGAAAGATACATGCGTGAAATTGGGAGATTATTTAGGACTTACTGTCATACTGACCACAACACTTGGATACATTACATTAGCAAACTTGAAGATGTGATGAATAGCTTACAGCACAGTTCAACAGAATTCTCTCCACATGAGATACTTTATGATAAAAAAAGCCACCAAATCTTATTAGTGAATTGATTTGAGTTTCCAGCATGTAACAGCTTGTCAAAAGAAAAAAAAAGCAAGGGGAAATTAGGAAAAGTAGACATGATAAGAGGGTGAAAATGTGCGAGTTTAATGTGGGAGATTTAGTCCTAGTGAAAACAGTAGAAAAGTCAAAATCATTGTGTGGGGAACTTAAGAAATTCTTTGATATTTATATAGGACCATTTGTGATATCTGAGAACCCACATCCAAATGCCTATAGGTTGATCTATCCTGAATCTAGAAAACTTTTTGGTCTACGTAACATCACGGAGTTGAAGCATTATAAAAGTCCAAGCTAAGTTTACAGTGTCACAATTTTGAAAACTTGGGACTCTGTCTTGATCTGTATCTTTGGTGTTTAATCATGCATTTTGCTTTGTATATATTTATGGTTATTACAATGAATATCTTATGCTCTTGCATTGCACGACAAGTGCAAAACTTAAATGTTTCTTTATACTCATGTGATTTGAAAATATAAATTTTTAATCTTAGTATCATTGTGTTAGTGTAAGTTGATGAGGCCATACTTTATCTGTTTGAATATGGCTATGTTGTGCTCAAAAGAGCTTATTCATTTAGACATTATGCTTAATATCTTTGTTATTGATATTTATTATACACAGTGTAAAATGTTTGTAACATTTTGTTACTGAAGATCCTTTATGGACCAGACTTTATGAGTAACTGACCAACACACTCTTATGCTAAGTATTTGTGTTGGGGAGGTTTTAACTTTTGTATTATCATTTTTATTGCATAACTTTGTCTTGTCCAATAACTATGGACTTTTAACGCAGTATTGGGCCATGTTGCTTCAAGACAGATCACTAGTCTTATCTTGTTTGAAAACATGTGCACTGTACACATAAGTAGATACCTGGACAGGCATTCACTCTTGAACCAGTGAAACAATTATCATTTCTCTGAGAAACTTACCTGAACTATAGTTTTAGAACACTTATATATGCTATACATTGTTTTTCTTGTTGAGGCACAACTCACAAAATATGAGTACTTAAGTATAATAATTTGTACCATTGCCTGTTGTGAGGCTTATCTACTATTACCTCAAGTATATATGGATTTAATAGGATACCATACCCTTTAGAAATGTACATTTTGATTTACTGATACCTAACATAAAAACACAATGATAGGACTGGAGAGAAATAACAGTAGATGAGATTTTTCAGTAGTAAACTTTTATTCGTGAATCCTTTTTATGTAATATTTAAATTTCTTTATGCCTTGTGTTATTACTTAGTCAAAATTCTGGAGGTGTGACGTTTGTTCTATACCACTGAGACATCTCATTCGAAACTTACCTTGCCACTGACAATGTTGTGTCTGTAATACACAAACACTTAGGTAATTCTGTCAAGATTTGATTCTGAGATCTATGAAATAACTGTGAAAGCAGTCTATATATGATAAAACTGTACACTCTAAATGACATTAGAAATCTGGAATTAATCACTTACTGAAGATATACATTGAAACTGCAGATATCAAAATGCTGACTATTTCACTTACTTATGCACAAAGCTATGAAACTTTGGTTCTGTTGTGTGGTCAGCTCAGTAGGGGTTAATGAAATAGGGAGTAAACATCATGTCTTATGACATAGGCAACTACACTAACCACAAATTTACACTTGTGAAGTGACTTATATGCTACGATATGGATATGTGACTGCGAGAAGTTATGACCAGAGTAACCTGTCTTTACTACAAACAATGTGAGTTGAAGTATGAGGATGAAAAACTGCAATTAATCTTGAGTAAACCAGCGTTCATACTCTAATAGTGATGATGATCCTGTTTTGCCACAGTTGTGTATACTATGTGGTTCTCATGGAGACACATAGACACCGTGCGCCTTGGTACTGGTTGGACTTCTGCATACTGTTTAGTCTTGCGTCCTGTGCATATGGCCAAGATTGATTGAAGGCTGAGTATTGGTGGCAGAAGGTGGATTATTCTGCAATTTAATTAACTAATCTACATGTTTTATGTGACGAAGGAACTGGGTATGGAGAGAGGACTACACACTGTACATAGATGTACACTTTACATGATTACACATTGCCTATGCCATGAGTAGAGGGAATTTTCATATATATGTATATATATTTTCTTTGAATTTTAGGATTAGAAGTGTGTTTGCTATTTTATTGTCTTATATTGAAAAACTGACCTGACAAAGCAATTGCTAGCTTCTGTTCTGATCAGTTGAGAAAACAAAAACACTTTTATGTGGATGGAGATCTGTATCTCCGCAGATTTATGTTTTACTGACTAACTCTGAAAGAAATTGATCTTGTATAGACACAGAATATGAGATAAGGGTAGGTTGGATGAGAGTCAGCAAGGAGTGGATTAGGATTAGAGGATAAAGTACATGCAGGAACTGACAAACACAAAACTTTGTGTAGTATTCACATGTATTCGCTTTCTTAGTATTTAATTTATATTTGTGAAAAAAGTATTTTCCCACTACATATGACGGGGTTTACAGATTCCCATTGCAATGCCACCTCTGAATTTGTACATTTGAATTATTTTATACATATGTACAAGTGAAGCATGATACCACTGATGATGGCTGGGTTAACATGATCCCATTGCACTGCCATTTCTAAACTCTCACTTTTTAGCTATTTTGCATTACATTATGGAAAACTTATTGATATGAGGACGCTGAGACACTTATTTAACTGAGATTGTTCAAATGATACTCTTTATATCAAAAAAAAATATTAGCCACATATTTCTCAGTAGATGTCTTTACTAAATTGAAAATAACCTTTTCAGCTGATGTTAAAACCAAGTCGATACAAGACCACATTTATCTCTTTTATGTCTTACTTTTAGTGTCTAATATATTTGTACAATCATTATATAAATATGTAAGTGAACTCTGGTAATCAAACCGAGTATGGTAGGGAAGAGGCATCCTGGGTGAGATACCAATGTACACTCCTGGAAATGGAAAAAAGAACACATTGACACCGGTGTGTCAGACCCACCATACTTGCTCCGGACACTGCAAGAGGGCTGTACAAGCAATGATCACACGCACGGCACAGCGGACACACCAGGAACCACGGTGTTGGCCGTCGAATGGCGCTACCTGCGCAGCATTTGTACACCGCCGCCGTCAGTGTCAGCCAGTTTGCCGTGGCATACGGAGCTCCATCGCAGTCTTTAACACTGGTAGCATGCCGCGACAGCGTGGACGTGAACCGTATGTGCAGTTGACGGACTTTGAGCGAGGGCGTATAGTGGGCATGCGGGAGGCCGGGTGGACGTACCACCGAATTGCTCAACACGTGGGGCGTGAGGTCTCCACAGTACATCGATGTTGTCGCCAGAGGTCGGCGGAAGGAGCACGTGCCCGTCGACCCGGGACCGGACCGCAGCGACGCACGGATGCACGCCAAGACCGTAGGATCCTACTCAGTGCCGTAGGGGACCGCACCGCCACTTCCCAACAAATTACGGACACTGTTGCTCCTGGGGTATCGGCGAGGACCATTCGCAACCGTCTCCATGAAGCTAGGCTATGGTCCCGCACACCGTTAGGCCGTCTTCCGCTCACGCCCCAACATCATGCAGCCCGCCTCCAGTGGTGTCGGGACATGCGTGAATGGAGGGACGAATGGAGATGTGTCATCTTCAGCGATGAAAGTTGCTTCTGCCTTGGTGCCAATGATGGTCGTATGCGTGTTTGGCACCGTGCAGGTGAGCGCCACAATCAGGACTGCATACGACCGAGGCACACAGGGCCAACACCCGGCATCATGGTGTGAGGATCGATCTCCTACACTGGCAGTACACCTCTGGTGATCGTCGAGGGGACACTGAATAGTGCACGGTACATCCAAACCGTGATCGATCCCATTGTTCTACCATTCCTAGACCGGCAAGGGAACTTGCTGTTCCAACAGGACAATGCACGTCCACATGTATCCCGTGCCACCCAACGTGCTCTAGAAGGTGTAAGTCAACTACCCTGGCCAGCAAGATCTCCGGATCTGTCCCCCATTGAGCATATTTGGGACTGGATGAAGCGTCGTCTCACGCAGTCTGCACGTCCAGCACGAACTCTCGTCCAACTGAGGCGCCAGGTGGAAATGGCATGGCAAGCCGTTACACAGGACAGCCTGCATTGCTGCGAAAGGTGGATATACACTGTACTAGTGCCAACATTGTGCATGCTCTGTTGCCTGTGTCTATGTGCCTGTGGTTCTGTCAGTGTGATCATGTGATGTATCTGACCCCAGGAATGTGTCAATAAAGTTTCCCCTTCCTGGGACAATGAATTCACGGTGTTCTTATTTCAATTTCCAGGAGTGTATTTATATGTGACTAATTAAGTGTTGTATGATTTCAGGAAAATTACCATGATATAATTTGACAGATGAGGCGATTAAGGGGACAAATTCAAGAGAAGACTAGCAGAAAGAGACGAGAAGACAACTATTGAAGATTACATTAAAAAAAAAAAACCAGCGGTTCGTTGCTTTGCGTATCTGTCGAGATCTCTTGCAAAATACTTTTGCATGAAATCTCGAGGGGGGTGTGTAACGTAACGGACTACTGAAGACTGCGATACCACCCTTATAGTCACATCTGCCCTTGCAGACTGTGAATTCATTATCCCAGGAAGGGGAAACTTTATTGACGCATTCCTGGGGTCAGATACATCACATGATCACACTGACAGAACCACATTCACATAGACACAGGCAACAGAGCATGCACAATGTTGGCACTAGTACAGTGTATATCCACCTTTCGCAGCAATGCAGGCTGCTATTCTCCCATGGAGACGATCGTAGAGATGCTGGATGTAGTCCTGTGGAACGGCTTGCCATGCCATTTCCACCTGGCGCCTCAGTTGGACCAGCGTTCGTGCTGGACGTGCAGACCGCATGAGACGACGCTTCATCCAGTCCCAAACATGCTCCCCACACCATCATGCTGGGTGTTGGCCCTGTGTGCCTCGGTCGTATGCAGTCCTGATTGTGGAGCTCACCTGCACAGTGCCAAACACGCATACGACCATCATTGGCACCAAGGCAGAAGCGACTCTCATCACTGAAGATGACACGTCTCCATTCGTCCCTCCATTCACGCCTGTCGCGACACCACTGGAGGCGGGCTGCACGATGTTGGGGAGTGAGCGGAAGACGGCCTAACGGTGTGCGGGACCGTAGCCCAGCTTCATGGAGACGGTTGCGAATGTTCCTCGCCGATACCCCAGGAGCAACAGTGTCCCTAATTTGCTGGGAAGTGGCGGTGCGGTCCCCTACGGCAATGCGTAGGATCCTATGGTCTTGGCGTGCATCCGTGCGTCGCTGCGGTCCGGTCCCAGGTCGACGGGTACGTGCACCTTCCGCCGACCTCTGGTGACAACATCGATGTACTGTGGAGACCTCACGCCCCGCGTGTTGAGCAATTCGGCGGTACGTCCACCCGGCCTCCCGCATGCCCACTATACGCCCTCGCTCAAAGTCCGTCAACTGAACATACGGTTCACGTCCACGCTGTCGCGGCATGCTACCAGTGTTAAAGACTGTGATGGAGCTCCGTATGCCACGGCAAACTGGCTGACACTGACGGCGGCGGTGCACAAATGCTGCGCAGCTAGCGCCATTCGACAGCCAACACCGCGGTTCCTGGTGTGTCCGCTGTGCTGTACGTGTGATCATTGCTTGTACAGCCCTCTCGCAGTGTCCGGAGCAAGTATGGTGGGTCTGACACACCGGTGTCAATGTGTTCTTTTTTCCATTTCCAGGACTGTATAAATAGTATGTGATATGAAGATGGAAATTATTGTGAAAAAGTTAAATTAATAAAAATGAAGAATCAATAGTAAAACAAAAAGCGAGTACCAGTTTTCATTAGCACACAAAGACCCGGACCTAATATTAACAATGTTAGATGGATGGAACGCACCATGGCGAGAACCAATATTTAGATATTAAGCTTAACATCGTCTGTTGTAGATACAGACCACACAAGCTGGCGGGGTGTCGTCAATTGATCATCATAATCTCAGGGTTTGAAATAGCAATTAAATGAATTGAAAGTTTGTCGCTTGATATTTGATTTTCACCCCGGACGAAAGAGGGTACATTACAACACACACACACACACACACACACACACACACACACACACACACACACACACACACACACACACACACACACACACCTGAGCAGCTATATTGCGCCAGAGACAGCTGTCTCATATACTCCTAAATTGTCTACATTCTGCCAGAACTTTTCTTGCTAATTGAGTAATTACAAACTCATTACATCCATAAGTTTCTAGCCTAATAACTGAATATGAAAACTTTTTCCCATTATAAGTAAAAAGGGTGATCAACTCTGAGAAGCCACGTCAATAATTTTTTGGGTGGGATGTATAAACAATCAAACTTAAGATAGCTAGATGTCTACAAAGTATTATTGGTTGCACTGTTATTAATCAAAAGTTACTGAAGGAAATGTGCTAGTACATGAATTACAAGATCTTCGTCTACCTTTTGCTCTCAACAGACGACTCCCTCTCATCCTTTGGTCTGAATGGCTTGCCCTTCCTTCAAACCTTCCCCATCTTATCCTTCTCTCCTTTTATTATTTGAGAATTCCTGCAGGATTTAGGGGCATTTATCAATTAGTACATTGTACTGTATCTTCTAAGTGGAATCTTTCCTGCATTTCATAAAAAGTTTTCATGTATATTTACTGTGCAGTCTGAGAATAAAGGTTTGACCAATGGGGAGGAAGCATGTAACTTTTGTTATTTCTGCTTGCATATATATATATGATGGAAATTTTTTTTCAAAATAATTTTGGGTTCAATTTGTGAAATAAATTAACTGAAAAGTATACAAAGAGGAATACTTATTTTTGAGAGAGTGGTAAAAAGTAATGTCTCCAAATATTTATGATAAAACTCTTAAAGCTTCGTTAATAAAAGAAATGTTATTAAAGATTAAAAATCATTATTCTTTATGTCTACATATGTATTCCTCAACATAGTCACCCAGGTAATGAACATATTTCTCCCAACAAGAGACCAGTTTGTTGATATTGTCACTGTAGAATGTTTCACTTTGTTGACAGAGCCACAACTTCACCTCTGCTTGCACGACTAAATCACTATCAAAGTGAAGTCCTGAAAAATATATTCAAGTTTTCAAAACAGATTAATATTGGACAGTGCCAAGTCAGAACTTTATGGAGGTTGATCGATGACTGTGAACCCAAGGCATCAGATTGCTGTAGATGTTGTAGCATTCATGTGTGGTCTGGCATTATCATGTTAAGGGAGGTGGTGCTCCACTTGTGGACAAACTCTTCAGATTTGTAACTCAATTACAGCATGCTGTTTCTCATGCACTGAAATAATTACTTTACACACTGCCTTGATAAATTCTACAATTTGGAGCCCTTTGGCAGCAGAGATACATGTAGCTATGAAGAATAAACATGTATAATGTTAAAAATGTTTGCTTTATGCTGTTTCAGACTTTCCCAATGTAATAACTGCTTCAGTGGTTCACAGGCATCACATTGGATAATGGTGTGAAAGATGCACAATATTTCAGTGAGAGAGCTGCTCATCATCTTCAAATGCTTGCTAACATGTTGCTACAGAGGCATGCCGATATACATGATGTATCACTATTTTTGGCAGGTGCCAAAGGATGGGACTATAATGCACTGTAGATGAATCATGGAAGACAACTACATCCAGTGCCCCTTGCTGAAGAAATGGGCCATGGTCTTTGCATGTGCAATGTGGGAAAAACAAGGCTGCAAATCAAGGCTCATCACGCTTGCAAGCAGTGCGTTTGGTGCTCAGTTTAAGGGTGTATTCTCTGTTTCCCCACCTGTGTTGCTTTCAATTCATTCATCTGAAAATGCCTTAGTACTGCCAATGCTGGTTCCAATGCCTTTTTAATTTAAGATCAGCAAGCTGTTCAAGAAACATCAAATAAAATGTGTCTTCCATCCTCCAGCGTGAGTACAAACAATAGCAGGTTCTGTTAAAAATGACCTAGGTCTAAGGAGACCAGGAATATATAAAATTCTGTGCCAGTGTGGGAAATCATATAATGGCCAGACATGTCAAACCATTAAAGACAGATGCACTGAACATAGACATCACACCAGAGTGGGTCAGCCAAAAATATTCCCTATAGCTGAATGTTGTCTTGACACAGATGATAGTAAGAACTGTGGAGAGACAAAGGTATTTTCATCTGCCTCCATGTACTGGGACTCCACCATTAAAGAAGCAGTTGAAATATGCATAAGTAATGACCTGATTAATGAAGATATGGGATTTCAACTTAGCAACATATGGGAACCAGCACTGGCAGTACTAAGGCATTGTCAGCTGCAGATGAATGAATCTGGATCAACACAGGTGTGGTATCAGAGGCCAGAGATTTAAACTAAGTCCCAAAAGACAACCAGCACCCTCACTGGGCTATGATTTGTGGCCTGTCCATTGCACATATGAACACCCAGGCCCATTTCTCTGGCATGACCACTAGATGTCATCATCCTCTATGATGATGTTATAGCTCCACTCCTTGATGCCTGGGCTTTTGTAGTATATTGGCAAGCCATTGCAGCAGCATATCAGTAAGCACCTGACCATGATGAGCTTCTGTCTTATTGAAATATTTAGCAGCTTTCACAACATTATCCAATGTGACACCCATGAGCCTCTAAAGCAACACTTGGTTATTTAAAAAATCTTTAAAAGTTTTCACATAAAAAATTCAGGTTCATTATTTTTCAACACGTCCTCATATTATGTTCTGATCTCTCAATAGTAGACGGTATGTGTTCTACATTTTGCGTTACGTATATTTTTTATTTTTTTCAATACAAGTAATATTCTTAGCATACAGTTAGCAGTTCCACAAAAAAATGAACCCATATCTTACAACTGATGGGAAACTGAGCAGAGCACTGTCCTTAATACAGCCAATTCTTTGAACTAGACAGACCAGACATTAAAACACTAAACTACATAGCTTATTTGTGGGTGGTCATGAAGCCCCAATTTGGCCTGTCAGTGCACCCTCACAGACGGAATCTCTGCCCTTGTGGACCAGCACCTTAAGCCTATTACTCATAATCTTCCTTCCTATGTAAAAGACACCAAACATTTCAGCTAATGGATTTCCACAGCTCATGTTCCTTTACTACTCAACATCCCATTCATCACTGTTAAACCTTCCTCTCTCTCTGCTTGTACACCTGCACATATGCTCTGCAAATCACTATGAAGTGCATGGTCAATGTATGTCCCACTGTACCAGTTATTAAGAGCTTATCTGTATATGTTCAACATCCCCTGTCAGTTCTATTTGTTATGGGTGTGACATACTTGTTCTAGGATGGGTCACATGAGTGATATGTAAGCAGTCCTTTTTGTAGACTGAATGCATTTTCCCAGCATTCTACCAATAAAGCAAAGTCTACATCCCTAATGCCCATGGCTCTGCAGCTATTGATCACTACATTTTCCCAATGCCTGATTGACTCCAAACCTACAACTTCTTTCCTGGTCATCATGACCAACAATAGCCTCACCTACAATTACTTCTCCTTGGAAGGCATCACTTACAAATCCATGGCACCTACATGGTACCAATCTACATAAGCCCATCCATGGGCCATCTAGAGGAATCCTCAGACCTTTTACCTGATTCAAATACACTGACGACAACTTAATGATTTGGACAAATGGTGAGGATACCCTATCTACTTTGCTCCATAACCTCGACACACTCTCCACCATACACTACACTGGTCCTCTTCAGCTCAAAAAGCTACCTTTCTCAATGTTGACCTTCACCTCAAGGATGACAACAACAGCATTTCTATCCACAATGAGTTCTGCCTCCAGTCCAACATCAAGAAGCAGTGGCAGCTTGTGAGCAAAAATGTTGGCAGTGCACTTTGCCCATCGAGAAAACAATTAACAAAGGATGGAAAATGAGTGCAGTGCTAATATTTTTGTAACCCCTGATAGAAACATTTACTCACTCATGTCACTGTAGTGTCTACTCATAACAACATCAGTAAACATACACAGAATAAAAGAAATTAAGATAAACTGCAACTCTTGCTAACCTTTCTCTGCAGAACCAATGTTAACATCATTCAATTGTATCTTGGCATTTGATGTTGTGATGATCACTTGTACAGGAATTCCATTATTGTTTCCTCCATATTTGCAAATTTCTCAATCACTCTTCAAACTAAGAAATTATTAAAACAAATTCTCATTCCATAGAGAGCAATTTAATCCAGAAAGTCTCGCACATACTTTTGTTCTCCTCCTTTCTATAAACAACAGAGAGTTTTGTTCAATGATTCTTTGCTTCCAAATGTGAAGGTATTCACTAACAGCTCTAAAAGAAGTTTCTGTGAAATTGGGGGAATAAGTGGTGCATTTCTCTGGTTGAAACAGAAAGGCTGCAACTAAGTGTCCAGTGAACATGAATGTTTCTTTCACCTCTTAACTTACAACATTATATATTTATTTTTCCTCCTGCATTAGATTACACATCTTCAGTTGTCTCTCTTTTATTGTACTGGTGCAAAAATTGTTGAATATTCAGACACACCTTCCACAATTTGTAATTTTATGCTCAATAGGTGAAAGCTCATCTTCTGCTTAAATTGGGTCAGTATCCCTTTTTTTATAGCTGTGTATACAAAACATGCATATGGATTATAACTTTATGTATAAATGAGAGCCAGAAAACAAACCATTGTCCTTAAAAATTGTTGCTAAGCCATAGGGTTATACAGTGGTGTTTTAATCACACAGTTTTTCTCCATTGATAATGTTATTCAGGCACCCAATAATATCTTCCCTACATTCAAAATAGCATTGGCACTTCTTGATTGGAATTTCCAAAGAGTAGGCACTGAACATGGCAGTTGTTTTTGTTAAAAATCGCTGTTCCTTATGGAACTGCTGAAAAGGAGCAACGAAGTTTTATCTTTGATAATGATAGAAGCTGAAGAAAAAGCTGAAGAAACGAATTAAAATGTTCACCACAGCCAGGACCTGAAAAGGGTCTCCTGCTTACTAGGAAGGTGTGCTAGCCATTACACCTCCACAGCAATATAGCTATCACATCTGTATGAACTACCCTACTCCATCACCCTCCCTGGAAAAACTTCAATTCACCTTTTCATCCTATTTCCCCTTCTTAAATCATCAGTATTGCAAAGACTCTCCTGCACTGCAATAGCACTCCAGCAGGTGTAAAGGATGGCACATCTGCCTAGTAAGAAGGAGACCCATGTTTAAGTCCCATCTGTGGCACAAATTTTAATTCATTTCTTCAGCTTGTATCATTATCAAAGATAGCATTGAGCCTCATATGTCTCAAGGAAAATTTAATTCCATCAGACCAATAGATCACCTATGCCTGAGGTACAGGCAAGATTTCTCCATTATGCATAAAGCTGAGGTGCTCTTCCAATACTGATGAGCCTCAGCAATCCTGTTGGTTTAAGGAGGGAGAATAGGCTGCAGGTGTGAACTGACGTTTGTGTTGGGGAGGACACTGGACTAGGGTAGAACATGCAGCAGGATTAGCTATACTCCTGCAATGGTGTAATGGCAAGCACATCTGCCCACTAATAAGGGAAACTCCCCATTACATCCCTCTCAGATTTACTGATAAAATGGCCCCATGGATAGCGGAACAAAAATGGAACACAGATCAAGCATGAAAACATGAAGGAGATGTACAGTGCCGTGGGAAAAAAAAAAAAAAAGTCAACAATCAAAGCTCAAGAGCTGCAACAATCGGTGAATTTGCAAGAACCATGATGACATAGTTGTGTGGTCATGCTGTTTGACTTCAAAGTGGGAGTGTTCAGATCTCCATTGTGCCCCATCTTTTTAACAAAATTATGAACTTTCCATCTGGTCGTTCATGTGTCTGTCCTTCTTCTGCAGTCTTAGCAATTACTGTACTGTAAATTGGTTATAGAATATGAGTCATATGGTAAAAATAGTTACCTTCACAAGTAAATGTGAGAATAGTGAGAACAGGTGAGATGCCACATAGGCCTCTCACAGAAATGAAAACAACAAGTAAAAGGGTGTGAACTACATTACAACAGAGGAATTTAAGAGCCAAAACTTCCATAATGGAATGCAAGAGTCATAACATGTGGTGCTTGGGTAGAAAAAATAGGAGGTACATATGTCTGGAGGTCCCTTCCCTACACCTCACTGTTTGCAAATGGGCATTACTCCATGACACAGACACAAATTTGAATACAGTGAACAGACATGTCAAAGACTGGATGGATAGTTCATAACTCTGTGAAGAAAAAAGATGTGCATGAGGGTGAACTGAACACTGATCTCCCCCTTCGTGGTTCAACACTGTGTCCATATAACCATGATGCCATTGCTGTTCATATTTATTCGATATTGCACATTTTCACCATGGATAAGTCATTGTTTCTATTTTGCTTCCTTTTTTACAATTCTGTACACCTTCTGTCTATTTTCATGCTTGATTTGTGTTCAGTTCTTGATGACCTATCCACTGGGCCATTTTACCACTATATCTCAGGAGGGTGTGATGGGGAATTTCCCTTGTAAGCAGGAGACCTGCATTCAAGTCCCAGCCATGGCACAAATTTTAATTCAGTTTTTCAGTTTCTGTCATTATTGAGGAATTCTCTTAGTGATGTATGTGTAATGTGATGTACATCACCAGACCATGGGCATCATGATTTTGGGTGCTATGATGTTCTGAAATCGTTCAGCAGATTTTCCATTAATGATGTACATATATACTACAATCACCTGAAAAACACAGGCTACATCACTGTTTTTGCCAGCTATTACAGCCAAAGCCTCAAACCCTTAATTCCCTTCTGATTTCCTCTTAGTGGACTTGAAGCACAAATTGGAAGTGTTCATTTTTGGTGATTTTAGAGATGCCTTTGAAGACTGTTTCTTTTTTCTAAATATGATTTTAATAGTGGTACCAATCCTAATGGTGCACTAAAATTTATCAAGGTATGAGACTCATTGAGTCTTGTGATGACAAGTTTCAAAGCACCACAAAACTGACTGTAGCTGATTGTTAGATTTAGTATGTACCTGTTATTGGCAATAGTTTGGTTGTGTAGTTCTCTGCCTGCAATCTAACAGACATTGCATAAACTTGTCAAATTCAAACTGTTAGTCACTTGGTCTGAAGAAATTTTGTGTTTTCTAATTTTGTCATGGAAGTGTGGAATGTCAGAGACTACCTGTTTACTTCATGAAGACAAGGAGAACAAAATAAAATGTTTTCCAAACAATGACTGCACAGCCATTCAGGCTTGTTGTACAGTGCAGAGTTAAATTTTTTATTTAATTGACATTTCTTTATAACTGTCTGTGAAATTTTCAAAGTAGGAATCTGAATATGTAGCCTGTAAATTTGTAATTTTTCTTCAAACTTGTGGAAGTTGATGGTTCATAGAGCAAGGAAATTACCTGATTTATTATTTCATGTATTCACTGGTTGCCTCAAAAATTTCTATAACACATGCTAAAATAAGAGACAGAGTGCACAGGAAATAGATACATGAACTGGTAAGGAGGTGCAAGAATCCCACTTAGTTCAAAGATCTGACAGCTCTGGTTCTCTTTGGAAGGATGATGGCTAGAGGGAGACTGTCCAGTCTATTGGACCTAAGGTTCTAAGTTTGCATATTGCAGTCAAATACTCCTTCATCATTTGTGCCATGCTAGGAGCTATGGGTACCATGATGTGATTTTGCAGCTCATGTGTGTGCCTCCAGTCATCCTTGTGGCACAGTGAGGAAATGTTGTCCCATGTTGAGGGCAAATTCTGCTCACCTTGCTCCCATCTTCCTCCTCAACTCTTGGGTGGAGTGTTTATATGCTGAAGGCCTGTATACAACAACACTGTTGCCAAGCATTGTGTCTGCATCCCCAGACCTCCCCAAGACACCCAGGTCCATGTTTGCAAAAGAGATAAATGGCCCACTGCTTCTTCATTGGTATAGAAAACTCAAAAAGCAAATATAGTTTAACAAAATTATTCATGGGAATAGTAAAAACCAGCTGATCTATACAGGAGCCAACCCTGCCAAGAAGCCCCTTTCATACAGCTTAGTCACCTGTGGTCATCACATGTACAGAGCAAATCATGTAAGATCTATCACCCCTTTTTTAAAAACAGTTTCAGATATCAAAATGAGGTTTTCAGCAAATAATAGTACATTAATGCCTACATACTTTTGTTGGACAGTAAAGAGTCTTAACGTTTGTAATGATCAAAATGCAGAAGTCATTCTTGTTATGACATTTAACAGTCTGCATGATGGCATGAGATGTATTGATAAGGAATGTAGCATCAGCCCGATGATTTTTATTTGAATCTTACAATGGTGTAAATTCCACCCTCAAAATCTGTCTTTATACCAGACACTTGGAGCATGTGATTTTGAATGTCAAATAGAATTTTGTCAGTTTGCTCTGCAACATCTGGGAGATGACACTGCATTTTTCGAGCCTGCACTCTTTGCTGGCAAAGCAATGTTTACTAACTAAGGTGCTGTAAATTTTTGTAACATGCACTACTTAGCAGCTGAAAATGCACACTGGCTTTATCAGGCAACACCAACAACCATGTAGTATAAACTTACGTTGTAGCATCATAGGAATTCCACGATGAGACCTGACTTTATCAGGTGCAACACCTACAACCATTTAGCGTAAATGTATGTTGTAGCATCAAAGGAAATTCCATGATGAGACCTTACTTAAATCCAGGGATATAAATGAAATATTGTAATCTCCTCCCTCCTTCCTAATTCCTTCTATTATCCACAATAAGTAAAATATTTTCTGAAGATTTGAGAGGAGTTAGATTACTATAAACTTTTATTCAGTTTTCTTTTCTTGTAGAGTTGTCTCCAGTTTTTCTTGTCTAGGGATCTGATTCTTGAAGCTGAAATTCTCATATTTTATGTCCTCATGGTTGAATTGATCTAAATAATTTTGAACACTGTTGTTGCAATTTTTTTCCCATTGGTATATTTTGTCACATTTTAGTATACCATGTAGATTTTTGAATTTTCACATTAACAAAGCCAAAATTACATTGTTCGCCCAAAATATAAAAATTACATCCAATCACATCAGAGGCACTACTACAATCTTCCAATGGGTTTACAATTTTTCTTGAAAAATAAATTTCTGTTAATTTTGATTATACTTTCATCAATGAATCTAGAAATAAACACAGTAAGTAGTACTAGATTGTGTAATTAATCACACAAATTTTAAGTGTGCTAAGAAATTCATAATTTCAAATGTTTCAAAAAACATAATTTTAACTGTACATTCAGAGCTAGTACCTATCAATTGTAACATCAAAAATAAAGTAACTTGTTGAAATTATTAAAAGCATATCGCATTGAAGCATGTGCTATATTTTGAACTTCTGCAAAACTTTGCCAATCTTCAGGATTTTGCATTCTTTTAAATTTTGCATGCTTTTTTCATTGCTTCTGCAACAGTGATCTCACCCATTTTGTGTACCAAGGGGGATCAGGAACATAAATTATTAATTTATGTGGGCCAGCCAGTGTGGCTGAGTGGTTCTAGACACTTCAGTCTGGAGCCACGTAGTTCCGCACTGTCGCCTGATAAACAAAGTAAGAGCCTACGGAATATCAGACCAGCTGTGTGGCTGTATGGAAGAGTTTTTAGCAAACAGAACACGGCATGTTGTTATCAATGGAGAGACGTCTACAGACCTTAAAGTAACCTCTGGCGTGCTACAGGGGAGTGTTATGGGACCATTGCTTTTCACAATATATATAAATGACCTAGTAGATAGTGTTGGAAGTGCCATGTGGCTTTTTGCAGATGATGCTGTAGTATACAGAGAAGTTGCAGCATTAGAAAATTGTAGCGAAATGCAGGAAAATCTGCAGTGGATAGGCACTTGGTGCAGGGAGTGGCAACTGACCCATAACATAGACAAATGTAATGTATTGTGAATACATAGAAAGAAGGATTCTTTATTGTATGATTATATGATAGCGGAACAAACACTGGTAGCAGTTACTTCTGTAAAATATCTCGGCGTATGCGTGCAGAACGATTTGAAGTGGAATGATCATATAAAATTAATTGTTGGTAAGGCAGGTACCAGGTTGAGATTCATTGGTAGAGTCCTTAGAAAATGTAGTCCATCAACAAAGGAGGTGGCTTACAAAACACTCGTTCGACCTATACTTGAGTATGGCTCATCAGTGTGGGATCCGTACCTGATCGGGTTTACGGAGGAGATAGAGAATATCCAAAGAAGAGCAGCGCGTTTCATCACAGGGTTACTTGGTAACCGTGATAGCATTATGGAGATGTTTGGCAAAACCCCAGTGGCAGACTCTGCAAGAGAGGCACTCTGCATTGCGGTGTAGCTTGCTGTTCAGATTTCAAGAGGGTGCATTTCTGGATGAGATATCGAATATATTGCTTCTCCCTACTTACACCTCCCGAGGAGATCACGAATGTAAAATCAGAGAGATTTGATCACGCACGGAGGCTTTCAGACAGTCGTTCTTCCCATGAACCATACGTGACTGGAACAGAAAAGGGAGGTAATGACAGTGGTATGTTAAGTTCCCTCCACCACACACCGTTGGGTGGCTTGCGGAGTATAAATGTAGATGTAGATGTAGATGTAGACTCCTACAGTCACAGGTTCAAATCTTGCCTTGGGCATGGGTGTGTGTGATGTCCCTTGGTTAGTTAGGTTTAAGAAGTTCTAAGTTCTAGGGGACTGATGACCTCAGATTTTGAGTCCCATAAAGCTCAGAACCATTTGAACAATTTAATTTATTTGGCCATCGATACTATATCTTTGAAATCATTCCACATCTTTTCGACGCTTACGTGATCAGTTCAGTAGGAGTGGAGACTGTCTCTTAAAAAGGCATTAAGAGCATTTTTATCAGTTTTTTAAACAAATGTACTTTGCTTTTCTTTTTGATGGTTGTGGGTGTTACGGTATTCAGCCTAGCAGCAACTGTCTTGTGGTTGCTAATCCCTGTATTCATCATGATACTCCCTATTTGTCCAGGATTATTTGTTGCTAAGAGGTCAAGTATGCTTTCGCAAACAGTTATGCTTCGAGTAGGCCCATGAACTAATTTTTCAAAATAGTTTTGTGAGAAAGAATTCAGTGCAATTTCAGATGATGTTTTAAGCCTGCTGGTGGCTTTAAACCTTTAATTTTTCCAGCATGTCAAGGGTAGATTGAAGTTGCCACTCACTATAATTGTATGAATGGGGTACCTATTTGAAATGAGACTCACGTTTTCTTTGAACTGTTCAGCAACTATATCTTCTAAGTCAGGGGGTTGGGAAAACAATCCAATTAATAGTTTAATTGTCATGAATACCCTACCCATACTTATTTGCAGGAACTATCTACTTAAATTTCACTACAAGGAAAACTGCTTCTGACGGAAATAAATACTCCACCACCATTTGTATTTAATCCATCCTTTCTGAATGCTGTTAGATCGCTTGAAAAAATTTTGGCTGAACTTTTTTCTGGCTTTAGCCACTTCTCTGTACTGATAACTATTTGAGCTTCAGTGCTTTCTATTAGGGCTTGGAGCTCCCAACACAGCTACGACAATTTACAACTACAATACCGATCATTTCTACAACTACCTTACTGTGTTTTACCTACCCCCTTTTAGACAGATGCCCTTCCTGTGGTTTCCTGAGACCCTCTAACCTAAAAAACTACCCAGTCTCTTCCACACAGCCACCGCTACTCATGTAGCCACTTTCTGTGTATAGTGGACTCCTGACCTATTAAGCAGAACCCAAAGCCCACCAACCAATGGCGCAAGTCAAGGAATCTGTGGCCTACATAGTCACAGAACCACCTGAGCCTCTGATTTAGACACTCCACTCAGCTTTGCACAAAATGACCACTGTCAGTTCTGTCAACGATACTGCAGATGGTGAGCTCTGCCTTAATCTTGGAAGCAAACTGGCAATCTTTACCATTTCCGCTAGCTGCTCGAAATCAGAGAGTGACACACGTCATTGGTACCAACATGGGCCACCCCCTGCAGTTGGCTGCACCCTGTATTCTTCATGGCATCCGGCAGCACCCTTTCCACATCCAGAATGACTCCCAACCCCCCGTTATGCAAACAGAGTGCACACTGGCTTTCTTCCCCTCCTTAGCAGCCATGTTCCTAAGGGACCAGATCATGCACCTGGTGTTGGAGCTCCCAATTAACAGCAAATCCACCCTCTGTGAATGCCCAGACCTTGCAGACTGAGAAGCTTCCTCTGAAAAAGGGTGGACGACTACATCCAGCTCAGAGACTTCGTCAGCCACAGATAATGCCTGAAATCAGTTTGTCAAATGAGCCGGGGAGGCCCTACGATCAGCTCAAGGGAAAGTCTTTAGCTTCCTGCCACTCGACCACGGCGAGGGGTCAACCTCAGTGCAGGCAGTACCCGGGGTGGCCACAGTAGTGGATCGATTGAGGGACACATAGGTCATGCTCGACGTCCCTCACATCCCCGGGTCCAGCCTCCCACAGTGATGCCCCTTTGCAGCAGCCTCTCAATCTGTGTGATGGAAGCCAACACTGCCTGGAGCCGTGAGCAAAGGATCACGAACTCAGCTCACATCTGTACACAGCAATCACAGTGCTTATCCATTTCTGAACTCACTCCTGTTTGAAACTTGTAAAGATAGGTAATAAACAAATGCTGTACTCCCCTTATTAGGAGCAGGAACTGAGCATGCCAAAATCAATGCCATTATACATTATAATTACTGCTTCTGGAGTTCTGATGCAAAAGGAATAATAAATGTTTCATCACCAGATCAACAATTGCAATTACTCTAGTCCATTTATTTGATTACGATATTGATCAAGATGTCAGATACTCGCTGGTATGGAAATGATACGGGTTTTGGAGGGTCATGAGCAAACCTCCACCCTGGTCATAAAATACACTCCTGGAAATGGAAAAAAGAACACATTGACACCGGTGTGTCAGACCCACCATACTTGCTCCGGACACTGCGAGAGGGCTGTACAAGCAATGATCACACGCACGGCACAGCGGACACACCAGGAACCGCGGTGTTGGCTGTCGAATGGCGCTAGATGCGCAGCATTTGTGCACCGCCGCCATCAGTGTCAGCCAGTTTGCCATGGCATACGGAGCTCCATCGCAGTCTTTAACACTGGTAGCATGCCGCGATAGTGTGGACGTGAACCGTATGTGCAGTTGACGGACTTTGAGCGAGGGCGTATAGTGGGCATGCGGGAGGCCGGGTGGACGTACCGCCGAATTGCTCAACACGTGGGGCTTGAGGTCTCCACAGTACATCGATGTTGTCACCAGTGGTCGGCGGAAGGTGCACGTGCCCGTCGACCTGGGACCGGACCGCAGCGAGCACGGATGCACGCCAAGACCGTAGGATCCTACTCAGTGCCGTAGGGGACCGCACCGCCACTTCCCAGCGAATTACGGACACTGTTGCTCCTGGGGTATCGGCGAGGACCATTCGCAGCCGTCTCCATGAAGCTGGGCTACGGTCCCGCACACCGTTAGGCCGTCTTCCGCTCACGCCCCAACATCATGCAGCCCGCCTCCAGTGGTGTCGCGACAGGTGTGAATGGAGGGACGAATGGAGACGTGTCGTCTTCAGCGATGAGAGTTGCTTCTGCCTTGGTGCCAATGATGGTCGTATGCGTGTTTGGCGCCGTGCAGGTGAGCGCCACAATCAGGACTGCATACGACCTAGGCACACAGGGCCAACACCCGGCATCGAACCCATCGTTCTACCGTTCCTAGACCGGCAAGGGAACTTGCTGTTCCAACAGACAATGCATGTCCGCATGTATCCCGTGCCACCCAACATGCACTAGAAGGTGTAAGTCAACTACCCTGGCCAGCAAGATCTCCGGATCTGTCCCCCATTGAGCATGTTTGGGACTGGATGAAGCGTCGTCTCACATGGTCTGCACGTCCAGCACGAACACTGGTCCAACTGAGGCGCCAGGTGGAAATGGCATGGCAAGCCGTTCCACAGGACTACATCCAGCATCTCTACGATTGTCTCCATGGGAGAATAACAGCCTGCATTGCTGCAAAAGGTGGATATACACTGTACTAGTGCCAACATTGTGCATGCTCTGTTGCCTGTGTCTATGTGCCTCTGGTTCTGCCAGTGTGATCATGTGATGTATCTGACCCCAGGAATGTGTCAAAAACTTTTCCCCTTCCTGGGACAATGAATTCACGGTGTTCTTATTTCAATTTCCAGGAGTGAATTTCACAAACCTGCAGAAATATCATCCAACTTCACTATCTGGCATGTATAGCATAGATCAGAGCCACTTCACACCATTTATTTTCTATTCAATTTATCACCAAATTCAATTCATGATATCAGATTAGTTTTGTGAATAATTAATAATTTTAAAGACTTGACTCAAACAGAAAATTCTAATTAATTAAAAATAAAGTCAATAGTACAGAGTGGGGGAGCTATTTTATTGTGGTCCAATGTGTGCAGAATCATTGTAATATAGTAGTCTTTTTAGTGTATTGTATTCCCCATGAACCATGGACCTTGCCGTTGGTGGGGAGGCTTGCATACCTCAGGGATACAGATGGCCGTTCCGTAGGTGCAACCACAATGGAGGGGTATCTGTTGAGAGGCCAGACAAACATGTGGTTCCTGAAGAGGGGCAGCAGTCTTTTCAGTAGTTGCAGGGGCAACAGTCTGGATGATTGACTGACCTGGCCTTGCAACGTCAACCAAAACAGCCTTGCTGTGCTGGTACTGTGAAGGGCTGAAAGCAAGGGGAAATTACAGCCGTAATTTTTCCCGAGGGCATGCAGCTTTACTGTATGAATAAATGATGATGGCGTCTTTTTGGGTAAAATATTCCGGAGGTGAAATAGTCCCCCATTCGGATCTCCCGGGCGGGGACGACTCAAGAGGACGTCATTATCAGGAAAAAGAAAACTGGCGTTCTATGGATCGGAGCTTGGTAAGTCAAATGCCTTAACCAAACAGGTAGATTAGAAAATTTAAAAAGGGAAATGGATAGGATAAAGTTAGATATAGTGGGAATTAGTGAAGTTCGGTGGCAGGAGGAACAAGACTTTTGGTCCAGTGAATACAGGGTTATAAACACAAAATCAAATAGGGGTAATGCAGGAGTAGGTTTAATAATGAATAAAAAAATAGGAGTGCGGGGAAGCTACTACAAACAACATATGTGAACGCATTATTGTGGCCAAGATAGACACGAAGCCCATGCCTACTACAGTAGTACAAGTTTATATGCCAACTGGCTCTGCAGATGATGAAGAAATTGAATAAATGTATGATGAGATAAAAGAAATTATTCAGGTAGTGAAGGGCGACAAAAATTTAATAGTCATAGGTGACTGGAATTCAAGAGTAGGAAAAGGAAGAGAAGGAAACATAGTAGGTGAATATGGACTGGGGCTACGAAATGAAAGGGGAAGCTGTATGGTAGAGTTTTGCACAGAGCATAACTTAATCATAGCTAACACTTGGTTCAAGAATCATGAAAGAAGGTTGTATAAATGGAAGAATCCTGGAGATACTAGAAGGTATCAGATAGATTATATCATGGTAAGACAGAGATTTAGGAACCAGGTTTTAAATTGTAAGACATTTCCAGGGGCAGATGTGGACTCTGACCACAATCTATTGGTTATGAAGTGCAGATTAAAACTGAAGAAACTGCAAAAAGGTGAGAATTTAAGGAGATGGGACCTGGATAAACTGTCTAAACCAGAGGTTGTACAGTGTTTCAAGGAGAGTGTATGGAAACAAATGGCAGGAATGGGTGAAAGAAATACAGTAGAAAAAGAATAGGTAGCTCTGAGGGATGAAGTAGTGAAGGCAGCAGGGGATAAAGTAGGTAAAAAGATGAGGGCTAGTAGAAATCCTTAGGTAACAGAAGAAATATTAAATTTAATTGATCAAAGAAGAAAATATAAAAATGCAGTAAGTGAAGCAAGCAAAAAGGAATTCAAATGTCTCATTTTTGAGATCGACAGGAAGTGCAAAATGGCTAAGCAGGGATGGCTAAAGGACAAATCTAAGGATGTAGAGGCTTATCTCACTAGGGGTAAGATAGATACTGCCTACAGGAAACTTAAAGAGAGCTTTGGAGAAAAGAGGATCACTTGCATGAATATCAAGCTCTCATATGGAAATCCAGTTCTAAGCAAAGAAGGGAAAGCACAAATGTGGAAGGAGTATTGTGCTCCCTGCCGCCGTTGGATAAGCAGCTGCAACAGCAAGTCATATAACCCTAGCTTACTTATTTGTTAGATAGTTTAATTAATTTCTTTGCGTGTTTTTGGGTACTTGCATTGTTTAATTCATATATTTCGGGCGTATTATAGTATTTGACAGTTGTAGCATCGCGCTTTAGTGTTTACTTCGTAGATTCTTATTTAAATTGCGTGTGAGTTTCGTATAGGAGGTGCAATTTCGAGTTTTAGTTACTGTAATCGTAAATTCAGCAGATTGTAGCGCAGTCGTTAGGCATTTGTACAGGTTAGTTGATACATTCTTTGCGTGTTTCGCTTGCGTTATCTAGGCACGGACTCGTGTTTCAGTAACTGTTGTTCAACATCGATTAGAATGGACACGGACTGCGAATGCTGTGTTCGGGTGAGGGCTGACTTGGCATCCCTTCGCTCACAGCTGCAATCGGCGCTGACTGTGGTCGCGCAGCTTGAGGCTGTTGCCAATGGGCACCACTGTGGGAAGCCGGACTTGGGTATCACGGGGATGTCAACCTCGTCCCGTCTGTCCCCAGATCGGTCTGCCGCTGTGGTTGCCCCGGTTGCTGCCCGCAGTGGGGCTGAGCTCGCCTGTGGTTGATTGGGAGGTCGTTCCAAGGCGTGGCAGGCAGCGAATGGCGTCCCAGGAGGCTGATCAGAAAGCCTCCTCGGTGCGTCTGACAAACCGGTTTCAGGCACTGTCTCTGGCTGCACCAGATGCAGCTGCCTGCCCTGTTTCAGAAGATCATTCTCAGCCTTCAAGGTCCGGGCAATCGCAGAGGGTGGGCTTACTGGTAGTTGGGAGCTCCAATGTTAGGCGCATAATGGGGCCCCTTAGGGATACGGCGGCTAAGGAGGGGAAGAAATCCAGTGTGCACTCCGTGTGCATTCCGGGAGGAGTCATTCCTGATGTGGAAAGGGTCCTTCCGGATGCCATGAAGAGCACAGGGTGCAGCCAGCTGCAGGTGGTGGCATATGTCGGCACTAATGACATGTGTCGCTTTGGATCTGAGGAAATTCTCTCTGGATTCCGGCGGCTATCTGATTTGGTGAAGGCTGCCGGTCTTGCTTACGAGATGAAGGCAGAGCTCACCATCTGCAGCATCGTTGACAGAACCGACTGCGGACCTTTGGTGCAGAGCCGGGTGGAGGGTCTGAATCAGAGGCTCAGACGGTTTTGCGACCGTATTGGCTGCACATTCCTTGACTTGCGCCATAGGGGGGGTGGGGTTTCGGGTTCCGCTGAATAGGTCAGGAGTTCACTACACTCAGCTGGCGGCTTCACGGGTAGCGGAGGCTGTGTGGCGTGGACTGGGCGGTTTTTTAGGTTAGAAGGCCTCGGGAAAGTGCGGGATGGGCTGCAATGTCAAAGGGTACTTGGCAATTACAGGACGTGCTTGGATCAAGGAACAGTCGAAATTATAGTTGTAAATTGTTGTAGTTGCGCTGGAAAAGTCCCTGAGCTTCTAGCGCTAATAGAAAGCTCAGAAGCTGATATCGTTATAGGTACAGAAAGCTGGCTAAAGCCTGAAATAAGTTCTGCAGAAATTTTTACGAAGTCTCAGACGGTGTTCAGGAAAGATAGATTAGGCAGAATTGGTGGTGGAGTTTTGGGTCTGTCAGTAGTGGTTTATCTTGTAGTGAAGTCGAAGTAGATACTCCGTGCGAATTGGTGTGGGTGAAGGTTATACTTAACAGCCAAATTAAGTTAATAATTGGCTCCTTCTACCGACCCCCAGACTCCGATGATACAGTTGCGGAACAGTTCAGAGAAAGTTTGAGTCTCGTAACAAATAAATACCCCACTCATACGGTTATAGTTGGTGAGGACTTCAACCTACCCTCGGTATGTTGGCAAAAATACTTGTTCAAAACCAGTGGTAGGCAGAAAACGTCTTCCGAGATTGTCCTAAATGCTTTCTCCGAAAATTATTTCGAGTAGTTAGTCCACGAACCCACGCGAATTGTAAATGGTTGCGAAAACACACTTGACCTCTTAGCCACAAACAATCCAGAGCTGATAGAGAGCATCATGACTGATACAGGGATTAGTGATCACAAGGTCATTGTAGCTAGGCTCAATACCATTTCTTCCAAATCCATCAGAAACAAACGCAAAATAATTTTATTTAAAAAAGCGGATAAAGTGCCACTAGAAGCCTTCCTAAAAGACAATTTTCATTCCTTCCGAACTGACTATGTGAATGTAGACGAGATGTGGCTCAAATTCAAAGATATAGTAGCAACAGCAATTGAGATATTCATACCTCATAAATTGGTAAGAGATGGAACGGATCCCCCGTGGTACACAAAAAAGGTCCGAACGCTGTTGCAGAGGCAACGGAAAAAGCATGCGAAGTTCAGAAGAACGCAAAATCCCGAAAATGGGCTAAAATTTACAAGCGCGCGAAATTTGGCACGTACTTCGATGTGAGATGCCTTTAATAGGTTCCACAATGAAACATTGTCTCGAAATTTGGTAGAAAATCCGAAGAAATTCTGGTCGTATGTAAAGTACACAAGCGGCAAGACGCAGTCAATACCTTCGCTGCGCAGTGCCGATGGTACTGTTATCGACGACTGTGCCGCTAAAGCGGAGTTATTGAATGCAGTTTTCCGAAATTCCTTCACCAGGGAAGATGAATGGAATATTCCAGAATTTGAAACACGAACATCTGCTAGCATGAGTCTCTTAGAAGTAGATACCTTAGGGGTTGCGAAGCAACTCAAATCGCTTGATTCGGGCAAGTCTTCAGGTCCAGATTGTATACCGATTAGGTTCCTTTCAGATTATGCTGATACTATAGCTCCCTACTTAGCACTCATATACAACCGCTCGCTCACCGATAGATCTGTACCTACAGATTGGAAAATTGCGCAGGTCGCACCAGTGTTCAAGAAGGGTAGTAGGAGTAATCCATCTAACTACAGACCTATATCATTGACGTCGGTTTGCAGTAGGGTTTTGGAGCATATACTGTATTCAAACATTATGAATCACCTCGAAGGGAACGATCTATTGACACGTAATCAGCATGGCTTCAGAAAACATCGCTCTTGTGCAACGCAGCTAGCTCTTTATTCGCACGAAGTAATGGCCGCTATAGACAGGGGATCTCAAGTTGATTCCGTATTTCTAGATTTCCAGAAAGCTTTTGACACCGTTCCTCATAAGCGACTTGTAATCAAGCTGCGGAGCTATGGGGTATCGTCTCAGTTGTGCGACTGGATTCGTGATTTCCTGTCAGGGAGGTCCCAGTTCGTAGTAATAGACGGCAAATCATCGAGTAAAACTGAAGTGATATCAGGTGTTCCCCAGGGAAGCGTCCTGGGACCTCTACTGTTCCTGATCTATATAAATGACCTGTGTGACAATCTGAGCAGTTCCCTTAAGACTGTTCGCAGATGATGCTGTAATTTACCGTCTAGTAAGGTCATCCGAAGACCAGTATCAGTTGCAAAGCGATTTAGAAAAGATTGCTGTATGGTGTGTCAGGTGGCAGTTGACGCCAAAAAACGAAAAGTGTGAGATGATCCACATGAGTTCCAAAAGAAATCCGTTGGAATTCGATTACTCGATAAATAGTACAATTCTCAAGGCTGTCAATTCAACTAAGTACCTGGGTGTTAAAATTACGAACAACTTCAGTTGGAAGGACCATATAACATCCCAGCTCCTCCACCAAATTATAACATTTCATCTCCTCAACACCAAATTAAAACGTTGCATTAGGAGGTGTCTGCTTCGTGCAAAAGGTCTTGAGTTCATATTGACGACAACAAGTAATTGTTCATTACAGACGTTTATTTACAAACAGAACTGACAGACTTCACAGACTCAACAACTGACTCTCAGAGCTAACCGCACTGCATATCCCAACTGGCAACTGACAACTCCTAGGTGTATTAATATCTTTCCAAACAATGAGAGTCTTTGACAATGCTTTGTTCACAATACGATAGCAATTCACGACTTAAAACTAAATTAGACATTATAGAATTTTAGTACAGATTAAAGTAAGTAAAAGGATCAGCACATATAAATTCTTACAAGCATAATTTCCAAATAGATTTTATAACATTTTTCTACCATCTTCTGGATAACCTTCACCAGATTTGTACCGATGTTTCCAGAAATATCTTGACATTTGATTCTGGATATTTCTTGAGTGATTTAGAACAACTATTTATATGTAAAATGATTTAAATCGTGTTTCAAAACGTAAATAAATCTTTTTAGCAATATTTCTTGATACAAATCGTCTTTCGAAATTAGGTTATGAAACAGTTTTCACAAGTTTTCGTATTTTTGCGATCATAATATAGAATTTCTCCATAGAACGTTCCAGAAGTGTGCATTTAACGTTCATTTACAGACTTTCTCTTTAGCTGGTGAGTTTTTAAAAGTATCTTGTCCATATTATACGAAATAATTTAGCTCAAAACTGATAATTTATACAATTAATCAGAGCTACAGCAAACAGTGAGTCTTTCTTTTACAAAATGAAATATAATTACAAAATTGAATGAAAATAGGTTACTAACACTAATATATACCTACATCAATTCTATTTTTGTTCCTTCTGCGCAAAAAGGCCCCAATATTGACACAGTACAACACTCAAACATCACCAAAGTTTCCCTTTACATTTTGCATATCTGTATCGACATCCCCTAAAAGTCTACAGTATCGAATACTTCAATATGTCCCAATATGTCCTGTAATGTTACAACCACATAGATAATATTGTCGGGAAGGCGAGCCAAAGGTTGCGTTTCATTGGCAAGACACTTAGAAGATGCAACAAGTCCACTAAAGAGACAGCTTACACTACACTCGTTCGTTCTCTGTTAGAATATTGCTGCGCGGTGTGGGATCCTTACCAGGTGGGATTGACGGAGGACATTGAAAGGGTGCAAAAAAGGGCAGCTCGTTTTGTATTATCACATTATAGGGGAGAGAGTGTGGCAGATATGATACACGAGTTGGGATGGAAGTCATTACAGCATAGACATTTTTCGTCGCGGCGAGACCTTTTTACGAAATTTCAGTCACCAACTTTCTCTTCCGAATGCGAAAATATTTTGTTGAGCCCAACCTACATAGGTAGGAATGATCATCAAAATAAAATAAGAGAAATCAGAGCTCGAACAGAAAGGTTTAGGTGTTCGTTTTTCCCGCTCGCTGTTTGGGAGTGGAATAGTAGAGAGATAGTATGATTGTGATTCGATGAACCCTCTGCCAAGCACTTAAATGTCAATTGCAGAGTAGTCATGTAGATGTAGATGTAGGGGGGCCATACAAGGGCGATGTACTTGAGGACAATATTATGGAAATAGAAGAGGATGTAGATGAAGATTAAACGGGAGATACGATACTGCGTGAAGAGTTTGATGGAGCACTGAAAGACCTGAGTTGAAACAAGGCCCAGGAGTAGAAAACATTCCGTTAGAACTACTGATGGCCTTGGGAGAGACAGTCCTGACAAAACTCTAGCATCTGGTGAGCAAGATGTACGAGATAGGCAAAATACCCTCAGACTTCAAGAAGAATATAATAATTCCATTCCCAAAGAAAGCAGGTTTTGACAGATGTGAAAATTACTGAACTATCAGTTTAATAAGTCACAGCTGCAAAATACTAACGAGAATTCTTTCCAGATGAATGGAAAAATTAGTTGAAGCTGACGTCGGGGAAGATCAGTTTGGATTCCATAGAAATATTGGAACACATGAGGCAATACTGACGTTATGACTTATCTTAGAAGAAAGATTAAGGAAAGGCAAACCTACGTTTCTAGCATTTGTAGACTTAGAGAAAGCTTTTGACAATGTTGACTGGAATACTCTCTTTCAAATTTTAAAGGTGGCAGGGGTAAAATACAGGGAACAAAAGGCTATTTACAATTTGTACAGAAACCAGATGGCAGTTATAAGAGTTGAGGAGCATGAAAGAGAAGCAGTGGTTGGGAAGGGAGTGAGACAGGGTTGTAGCCTCTCCCCAATGTTATTCAATCTGTATATTGAGCAAGCAGTAAAGGAAACTAAAGAAAAATTCAGAGTAGGTATTAAAATCCATGGAGAAGAAATAAAAACTTTGAGGTTCGCCGATGACATTGGTCAGAGACAGCAAAAGACTTGGAAGAGCAGTTGAACGGAATGGACAGTGTCTTGAAAGGAGGATATAAGATGAACATCAACAAAAGCAAAATGAGGATAATGGAATGTAGTCGAATTAAATTGGGTGATGATGAGGGAATTAGATTTGGAAATGAGGCACTTAAAGTAGTAAACGAGTTTTGCTATGTGGGGAGAAAAATAACTTATGGTGGTCGAAGTAGAGAAGATATAAAATGTAGACTGGCAATGGCAAGGAAAGTGTTTCTGAAGAAGAGAAATTTGCTAACATCGAGTATAGATTTAAGTGTCAGGAAGTCATTTCTGAAAGTATTTGTATGGAGTGTAGCCATGTATGGAAGTGAAACATGGACGATAAATAGTTTGGACAAGAAGAGAATAGAAGATTTTGAAATGTGGTGCTACAGAAGAATGCTGAAGATGAGATGGGTAGATCACATAACTAATAAGAAGGTATTGAATAGGGTTGGGGAGAAGAGGAGTATGTGGCACTACTTGACAAAAAGAAGGGACCGGTTAGTAGGATATGTTCTGAGGCATCAAGGGATCACAAATTTAGCATCGGAGGGCAGTGTGGAGGGTAAAAATCATAGAGGAAGACCAAGAGATGAATACACTAAGCAGATTCAGAAGGATGTGGGTTGCAGTAAGTACTGGGAGATGAAGAAGCTTGCACAGGATAGGGTAGCATGGAGAGCTGCATCAAACCAGTCTCAGGACTGAAGACCATAACGACAACAACAACAAAATATATTATTTGTATTTTATATGTTTAAGACATTGTATTAATGCTTGTATGTATTTTTTATTGTTGTACAGTCTATAAATGTTTGTAGGAATTGGAGACTGTAACCGAACAAAAACTGACCTTGTAAATCCGAGGGGCTATGCACCACTATGCATGCAAGTAAGCAGTATACACTCAGTTCCTTTATCACTCTGCTATTACCAAGGGATGTAAAGGGTTGTAGAAACAGAGTAGACTGACATTTTTCATTTTCATAGAATTGTTACTCTCAAAAGAACATTATGCATTATTGTAATGATCATTCCTATTAAGACTATAAGACATTATCTGTTATTGAGTACAAATATATTATATAACACAAAGGAGCAGAAATCAGTTTAAAATGTCACAACAGGAGACGACTAACATAAAGCAGGCAGTGGAAAATTTTGTGCAAGCCAAGACTAGCCCACAACAGCTTGATTCCTTAAGATATTTTGTGTAAAACTGTGGGAATGTCTCAGCAACTGTAAGAAATTTTGAAGTCTAATGACATTTTGGAAAACAAGATTGCAGAGCTTAAAGAGGCCTAATGACATCTTGGAAAACAAGACTGCAGAGTTTAAAGAGGCCTATCAGCACTTGCCCAAGGCATTCACCAGCCTAAAAAATGAAGTAGCTGAAATAAAAACCTCACTTACCAATCAAGGTACTCCACTGATGGTTAAAAGGCAGGTGAAATATCAAGCAGTGATGGAGATGATCACATCACAAAGTATAAGACTTCAATATATATTTAATCACAGTAATTGTAAAGCATTTGTCATTACATTGCCAGTAAAAATGAGGTATATTTGTTTTCTTTCATTTATTCCTACCTCATTATTAACAGCAATATTTTCTCTTATGGCTCGTTTTGTGCTTGCTGCAATACACATTTGTGTTGTTGCTTCAAACTCTGATGACAACTGGAGCTGGCGTACTTCCATATCTTTCATGGCCCTATAAAGACAAAACATGTTGCAAACAGTTTCATACCATAAATATAAATACAATTACCAGTGCTCTTACTTGTCTTTGGCAATTATGAATTTCTTTTCCACTTCATAAAGCATTCGTTTATGTTCTTTTTCTCTCTCTTCTATCTCTATTTCTTGTTGTTTAAACTTATTCATCAATTCATCTTGGTGGACACGAAAATGTTCCAAGGCTTTCAATCTACCAGCTGTTTGAATACAAACAATGAAATTAGTTTTAATGAACAATTTACTAAAAATGTGCCATTTTGCCTTTATGTTGCGGAATAACTGATACAGAATAACAAATAGTAATTTTTTTAATACCTAGATGAATAATCACATTATCTGATAGCATAAAGTTATGCATTTAGATTCAAATCAAAAATTTCTGTTAGCTACATGGCATGTGGCAGTGTTTGTTATAAAGTTGTATGATTAGTAATCTAAATAAATAAAAACCAAAAAAAAAATTTGCTCAAAATAGTGTCTCTTTGAAAATTCCCCATTGATTGCTTTGACACTTGACACAATGTTGTATTTGAATACAAACATGTTTTTATATACCCCATCAAGTACTATATGGTACATAAGAACAAACAGAATAATAAATGACATATGTTGCTAACAAAAACCTCATATTCATTTGTTTAAAATCTTAAACTTCCAAATGTTCTTTCCAATTCTTTTGATTTTTTGACACAGCATTGCATTTTAGTATGAACATGTTTTTAAATACCTACTGGAACACGATAACGTATATAAATATTATTTATTACATGTGTATAAATAAAAATGTAATATATATCTCTTTATATAACATATGGCACTCCCACAGACACGTAAAAAACCACATGTATTCAAATACAACTATGTCAAAAATTTAAAAAAGAGTCAGTGAAGAACTTCCAGAGATTTGAGATTTTGAACAAACAGACATGAGATTATTGCCAACAATGTACCAGCTTTTTGTATATATGTATAACAACAAAAATACTCAGTTTCTGACAATTTAATGTAATTGGATCGATACAAAAAACAACTCACCATGTGGCGGCAGAACACACACCTAAAAGAATATTACGCTTATGCAATCTTTCAGAGCCTGTGGCTCCTTCAGGCAAAAGGGTTGAAGGGGAAGAAAGAGAGATAAATCAAAAGGGCTGCAGAGGTTTACAAAAAAGGGTCAATTTTGAAGAAGTCACCCAGAACCAGAGGTCAGGGGAGACTTACCAGACGGGATGAGAACGAAAGATTGATTGTTGGGGACTGCACTGGATGAGTTTTGAAAACCTGAGAGCTTAAAGATGGAAGACTGGGTAATATACAAGACAGAGATTATTACTAAAACATAGTGTATGAGTGAATAAGAGTGAGAAACTAAGCACATTGTACATAACAGAGGTGGAGGGGGATGCTGAAAAATAGACAGGTTGTGAAATGGAAGATATATAACATTAAAATGGAGTGAAGAAAGCAGTAGTTAATGTGAAGAAATGCTGAGACAGAAGAAAGTAACATAGATTAAAGCCAGTTGGGTGATGAGGATCCAAGGAAACATTGTAGCGCTATTTCCCACCTGCGGAGTTCTGGGAAACTGGTGTCTGGTGGAAGAATCCAGATGGTGCATGTGTTGAAACAGGCACTGAGGTCATGACTCTCATGTTGTAGAGCATGCTCTGCAACAGGATACTGTTTGCTGGCAGTATACACCCTCTGCCTATGTTCATTCATCCTAATTGGTAATTTGGTGATAGTCATGGCCAATGTGAAAGACTATACATTGTTTACATAAAAGTTGGCATAGCATGTGCTACTTACAGGTTGATCTCCCTTTGATACTATATGTTTCACCAGTTACAAGGCTGGTATAGATGGCGGTAGGAGAGTGCATAATGCAACTCCTGCAGAGAGGATAGTTGCAGGGGTAGGAGCCACAGGTTAGGGAGATCGGTGCAGTAGGAGCATAGGGTCTGATAACCATATTATAAAGATTGGGAGGCAGTGAAAATCAATTCTAGGCATGGTGGGCAGAATCTCAAACAGAATGGATCTCATTTCGTGACACGGTTTTAGGAAGTAATGTTATTGTTGAAGTAGCTGATTAATACATTCAAGAGAAAGATAATACTGAGAAACAAGTTGTTTTTTGGAGCGAACAGCAGTACCAGGATCCAATGTACTGTAGGAACAGGTGGCTGGCAATTTTGTATATGACGTTGATTCAATTTTATCCTTAACTCTCTAGATGAGGTTGCAAGCCTAGAGAAGATAACTTCAGTTCTGATGCCTACAACACCACCAACAACAAAGATATTACATAAGTGATTACTCTTTTTCCTCAAAAAACACCAAAATTAGCACTGCTTAACTCTTGCTAGGTATGAAGACACATGCTATTTCTAGTCAAGATTTCGAGTAAATATCAGAAGAGGTATGCTCAAAGCAATCTCTGCTCAAAACTGAGTCTTTCCACATCTCTGAACTTGAAATAAATATACCTAGTTCACTTACCAGCAAGGATGTCAGGGTAATATTGTCATTTACCCAGCAATTCAGCATTAGTGTGAGTCATAAAACATTCCAATTAAGAGGGCCACAGAGATTGACTCATTATATTGTCTGCAGTCAGGGGTTTGGTGCAGTCCATAAATATTTGTTCTCCTCGTGAATTTCCATTAAGATATTTGCCTTTTGAATACTAAGAGGTGAATTGAATGCATTCAAGTATTTGACTGTGTGATCTGTTCTGGTCAGTATCTTTAATCCTCACTAAGAAGGCCATTCAGAGTTCTATTCCCAATTCTTAATGGATATAAGCAATGAAATATGCTGTGGAATGAAATAGCTTAAGAGAAAAATAATTACAATAAAAGAGATATAAGACTTATTGATATCTTTAATCTTTGTATTACAGTTTATTTTATTTGATGAATGAGAAGTAACTGATTGATATAGGGCTTTGATTATAGCAGAAACAGATATGAATTCTAAGGCCTGTAGCTAAAGTGAACTAAGTTACCAAAGGTAATAAATAAGAAGAAATACTTAAGTAAGATCTAAAAATAAACTTGTGCAACAACTCCAGTTTCAATCTTCAAATCTCTGGCACCTGTGTAGAGAGATACATTATAGATGACTAGCTGACAAACACAGCATTGCTTGGGTATACATTTTGCCACTTTTGTATTAGAAATGAAAATAAAAAATGAACTGTGTTTGTAGCACAGAATCAAAAAATTTCATTTACAAGTATCTGTAAAAACATCCTTGAGATTATAAAATAGTCACACAAGGAAATATTCATAATTTACAAATGTATAAGTACATTATTCAAATTATGGAACAGGATACTGGGCAGTTTCTGAATGATGTGTCTAGAACATGATTTTGTAAATGTCTCTATAGCAATGCCTCTCCATTGCTCTGTAAATTTCTACATCCGTTTGCAGTTTGTAGTTGAAAGCTGTCAAAAGTGCTACCTTGTGTCAGGGATTTCCTTACATTCATTTGACTGTAGGGCAGTCTTAGCAATAAAGAATAAATGTATTAAAATTTCACACATAATGTGACATTGCAGTGTTTATAACACCATATCTCTTGAACTATGGTTTGTTCAATAGTATATTTATGTAGGTGAACTCAGTGGCATATGTTGATACTATCTGCAAAATGTTTTGTGAACAGATTTAGTAGAAAAGATGAATAAATTTTAGCATCATGTAAGACACAGCAGTTCTCCACACATCTCAGTGACTACAATATCATATCTCCTGAACTGCATGTGATACAAAGATATGATTTTGAAGGTGCATTTAGTGGCATACATGGATACTGCCTGCAAACTCCATTATGAATGCAGATAGTAACTCAGATATAACACATTTAAAGGTCATGCATGATGTGGCAGTTTTTCACACATTTCAGTATATATGACGTCATATCTCCCGAACTATGATGGGTAGGCAGTTCTTAGCCCAACAGAAATTGTTGTCTAACAGTAGGGATATGTGTACCAAGTTTGGTTGAAACTGGTCCAGTAGTTTTGAAAAAGTAGTGGAACTTATACACAAATGCAAACACAAATATACACAAATGCAAAAACACATATACACACACACACACTCTTCTATTTTATGTTTGGATTTTCAAATCAAAAGTATGAGGACACAAAATTTGTTTGAAAATGTAATACAAAAAATTGCAGTTCATAATCAGTAAATTAAATATTTCGTTTTATACTTAAACAACTACAGTAGCTACAACTGTACCTTGCAGGCATCCAACTAACTAGAAAAGTTACTAATGCAACACTGGAACTTCATTGGCTTAAAAATATAAATTGTCCATCTTTACAAAAATGAAATTATATATGGTCATTTACTTTCATACTTAATCACCTACTTAAAAGTTTTATATCTCCTGTCAGCTGCTCTTGCATCACTTTGAATTCATGCTCCATCTGTGCAATTTTTGCAGAAAAGTTCTCTTGCATTGTGGTTTTCTCCTTCAGAGAAAAGCAAGATAATGGAACTATTAAATATATAGAAAGTTTTAATGAATTATTGATAATCTGTCTCAATATGTTTAAGAGTATGACAGAGTCACTTACTAAAGTCAGTTGGTCAACAGTTTCCTGCAGTTGTTTAGCTTCATCTGATTTCTCTTGTAGGGTTCGTTTTAGATAGGTAATTATGTCACCTCTATCCTCATCTAATTTTTTATACTTTTTTTCATACTCTTCATTACTCTTTTCTAACTCCAGACACTGTGCTGTGATCCTTGAAATGAAAATAGTAGCAGGTTAGAGATTTATAGTATGAGGAGAACTTAAAATAACACCTCTAATAATAACTATTAACCTCTCAAGCTTTCGTGTTATATCATTTATGTGCAGCTGGAACATTTCTCTCTCCACTTCTGCCAGAAGTGGGAGAGGTTCCTTAGGACCCTTCTTTCCTTTTCCTTTCTTCCCCATTCTTCACTGAAACAAAAACAACACACAGAATAAAGCTTCAAAATTTTGTATTCTTTTTGTGATGTCTTCTACATGTTAGCTTATGCACATTCACATCAGGTTTTTCTTTACTTCCCAGTTTGGCTATGTAGGGTCATTCCATGACAAGTGAAGGTTTTCTTATGTCTCTAAAACTTCTTGTTCCTTCAATTAGAGACAAATCAATGCAGTTCACACATCAAATCTTCACTCTGTACATTCTACTCACCAAGTGGTGGCAGGTGAACACACATATAAAAGGTATTATGTATGCAAGCTTTCGTAGCCAATGGTTTCTTCTTATCGGTGCGAGGTTCAAGAGGAAGGAATACGGATAAAGGAAAAGGACTGGTGAAGTTTAGGAAAGGGGGTACAGCTCACAAAAGTCATCCAGAACCCCAGGTCAGACAAGACTTACTGTACACGATGAGAGGGAAATATAGATTGTTGGCGACTGGGTCAGAGATTTGAAAACCTGAAAGCTTAAAGGTAGAAGACAAGGTATTTTGCAAGACAGAGATTACTGCTAAAACATTTTGCATGAGTTAATAAGAGTGAAAAGCTAAATGCATTGTATGTGATAGAAGTTGGAGGGGGATGGTGAAAAATAGACAAGTCAGAAAATGAAAGATGTAGAAAACTAAAATGGAGTGAAGAAAGGAGTAGTTATGGTGAATAAATGGTGGGACTGAATAAATTATCGTAAGTTAAGGCCAAGCAGATGGCAAGAAGGTGTTAAATGTCGTAGTGCCAGTTCCAATCTATGGAGTTCTGAGAAACTGGTGTCGGGGGAAGAATCTGGATGGCATGTATGATGAAACAGGCACCACGGTCATGACTATCATGTTGTAGTACATTCTCAGCAACAGGATATTTTGTGTTGCCAGTATACACCCTTTGCCAGTGTCCATTCATTCTAACTGATACGTTGGTGGTAGCCATGCCAATGTAAAAAAGAAGAGTAGTGTTCACATAGCATTTGATACATGAAATGTGTTGTTTCATAGGTGGCTCCCCCTTTTATAGTGTATGTTTTGTCACAGGGCAAATACAAGTGGTGGTGGGAGGCTGCATAGGGCAATTCTTTCAGTGGGGACAGTCACAGGGTTAGGAGATGGGTACAGAGGGAGCATAGGGTCTGAGAAGAATATAGCAGAGGTTGGGAAAGTGACAGAAAGCTATTCTATGTGTGGTCAACAAAATTCCAGACAGAACCATGCCCTGAAATGAGATCCATTCTGTCTGAAATTTTTCCCACCACACCTATAAGACTGAACTTGTGAAAACATTGGTTCCAAAGATTTTGTATGAAATCTTAACAATGAAAGGAGAAAATCTATTTGGATGCAATTCTTGAAATTCTGGAATAATAATTTTAAAAGACAGAACTAGATTTGAAAAATCTGCCAGAAAAACAAAATACTGAAGCTTGGAAAGATCCAGATACAAGCTAGCATTGTACTATAGTTTCTTTAAGAGGAAAACAGCAGTAGCTACAGATGCAAAAAATGGTGTTAAATAACTGGTCATTACAGTTAATTATTATTGTGTTAAATAGCTCTTCAAATGCAACAGTACACTAGGAAAGAAATATGGTTGTAGTACTGACAGTTTATACATCACCAACAGCAATTATCTTAAGCTTCTTAAAGAGCTAGAGATGGATAAGGTTATGCTTGCTAAGTGGAGAATCTTTGTTTGTGGAGATGTTGACATTGATTTTCTGCAGATTCTTACTCATTAACAACACTTAAGCATTACTGAGATGGATTTGTGTTAAGACAGTATCTAAATTAAGTTCATGGCATTTAAACAAAACTAACTGTGAGAATTAAAATTGATTAAAAAATTAAAATGTAATTAGCAAAAATGTTATAAGTGGCATGTAAACATAGGTAGTTCTTTAGGTGTTTTGTCAATAATAAATGAAGGACCTATTTTGTCACATTCGATGGGAGACCTGGAAACATATACATTGATAGAAACATTTTCTGAACTATGTATCTTTTGCATTTTACAAAAATAGTAAAAGTATTGTTGATATTGCATATTTGAGTATTCACATATTCATAAAATGTCAAATAATTAAAAATCGATAAATGCATTTGCTCTATTAGAGACTAGTGCACTATTGAAATATGTAATTAATTTTAAGGCAACAGTTTTAATTGTAATTTTATTAAAAAAAAACCTTTATAACAATACCAAGTATTGTTTGGATTTATACATAAAGTGGCAGCCATGTTGGCATGAGAGAGCAGTGTCTTAGAAGATATTTTGCAAGAAACACGTAATTGCTTAAGTAAGATGTACATCAGTATTGTAAGCATGTCAGCATAGTTATGAAATGATTTAGAATAAAGCTTCTGGAACATTTATTTATTTATTTATTTAGCATCCAATAGATCACACATGTGATATAGGATTTGTCATTTGATTACACGTAACACATAACAACACATACACATAATAAATTGACAAAAATATACAAACAGCAATCAAATTACATACACATAGTACATAAGTACTGTACAAGAACTTATTACCCATAAACAAAGTACGTGCTCATGATAAACAATTATAGATCATTCACTACGTCTCATACTCAAAACATATTACAGATATATAATATTTGTATTGATCATTCATGGTGTAAAAACCATGTTAGAGTCATCAACATGAGATTGTGGCAGCAGCAGATATAAAGCAAATGGATGAGTACACCCTATAAAATTATAATCTTCATTAATAATAATTTCACACTCATCTATACTAAGAAGTGATTGTGATAATGAAGATCAAATAATTTATTTGTTTATGATGTTATTAAGGTTTGTCACTTGTTACATTTTGTTTTAAAAGCGTTATGATGCTTTGTAAATGTGTAACTCTCCTGATTTGATTGCTATTTCCTGATCTATTCAATATTGTTTGATTGATACTTATACTGTATTTATTTTGCTGAATAATCAAAAGAGCAATAATAATTCATTAACTATTGTTAGAAAAGTTAAATATAAAAGATTACTCTAAAGAATCTTGTCCATTTAGGACTAATATGGAAAAAGAAGGAACTGTTACACACATTATGATAAGTAGATTTTGTAGTTATCTGCATGTAGAAGTGTGTATTTTTTAATTAATACTGAATAATACTTCACTTTTAATTGTAACTCTATACAGAGCCTCACTGGAAAATTTTGTACTATTCACGAGGAAGTCCTTATTATGTTATCTGTCAGACAGCAGCAAGCAGTTAATAGCCTTTGGTAATTTCAGTGTAGATTTTCTACAGGATTTTGACAGAAAAAAAGATCTGGAAACCTTATTTGGCTACTATAATTCAGTCTCCTAAATTACAATTCCCACTAAAGTGGGTAAAGACAGAGTAACTCTAATTAATAATGTTTTCTTTGATGAAGCTCAAAGCCAAATGGTAACTGCATATGCAGTAACAAATGTTCTCTCTGATCATGATGCACAGTTAGGATACATAAGGTAGTGCCTTACAGTATAAATCAGTTCAAATAATTAATGACTAATAGATAAATGTATTTTAAAGTTGTTTACAAGACATGATCTGGGTTGAAATTTATAAGGAACCACATATTGGCATAAAATTTAATCAACTCCATGATAAATTCATATAATTCCTTGTAAATAGGTTTTGAGATACACCAATCAGCAAGGATCTTAATGACCATGTCAAAATCCATTGATCACAACAGTGATTAATGTGTATTGTGAGAGAGAAATAGAAACATAACTGTTAGCTACCAGATTCTGCAGCAGTTGCACATTACTAAAGCTACTTGATATTATAAAGAAAAGTTATTAAAAAATGAAAGAACATGTGCCTGTATCAGGAACCCATAATCCTGACAACAGAGTTAGGTCTGTATGGAATGTAGTGAAACAAAACGTAGAAAAACAGGCCACAGAACAGGATAAGGTTACTACTGATTAAATGATAGGGCTATAAATCATCAGTCACAGGTAACATGTATGTTTAATAATAATTTCATAAATTTAGTAGGAAACCTAAGGACATACAGTTCAAAAGAAAAATCAAAGTAGTCTGTGGAGAAAGCTTCACGCACAAAATTCAATCATATGTATGTCTCACTTACTTCTCATACTTAAATCAAGAGAATTTTATATTTTCTAAAAATAAAAGCTCAGCTGGATTTAATGGTAATTCCAAAAGAGTACTAAAGACGTGTTCCTCTATAATAAGCCCTGCCTTATCTTAAGTAAGTAATGTATTGCTAACTCAAGACTTTTTTCCAGAGACATTGAGACATGCCATCATTAAAACCTACCTACATGTTCCACTACTGACATTATTTCTGAAGAGTTGATGTGTTCTAGAATAATATCTCGCCTTAGGAACAATAATATCCCAGCAAATCACAGTTTGAATTTCAGAAGAGTAGCTCTACAGAGTGTGCCATTTTCATATCCATTCACAACTTTTACAAGCATTAAATATCAAAATAGTGCTGGTTGGTATTTTATGTGATTTATCAAAAGCATTTGACTGTGTGAAGCACAATATTATCCTAGATAAACTGAGGTTTTTTGGGACTGATGGTATAGCTAACAATGAATAATGGCACATCTAACCAAAATAATGTAGATTGTAATACTTAGTAAGTCAAGTAATGGAATACTATTCTGACTGGGAAAAACATGTATGGGATTCCCCAAGGCTCAATCTTAGGTCCACCTTTGTTCTTCATATGTGTAAACAGTCTTTTATCTAATACACAGCAAACAGAAGCAGTTCTTTTTACAGATGGCATTGTAACTTATCCAAGCATACATATAGCACCCAAAGAAATGGTAAACAGTGTTCTTCAAAGCATCAGTGACTGATTTTCTGTGAATTCTCTCAGCCTCAATTTTAAAAAGACAAAGTATATTCACTTACGCACATCTAGAGGTTTTACAACAATGGTATATATAACACATGGTGAGAAAATAATGTGTCCATAATGATGAGAATTTAAATTGAAAAAGCACTTTTTGGACCTCCAAAAGCAGCTTAGTTCAGCCACGTTTGTCCTTAGAGTCATTGGCAATCTTGTGAACAGATAAATGAGCAAGTTGATATATTTTCTGTATTTTCATTTCATAATTGTTTTAATGTAAAAAATAAAAATAAAAAAAACAAAAAAAGCACTTGCAAATGATCAGCTTGTAGTCATACTTACAAAATGATTTGTGATGTGAATACAAATGGCATTACTATTTATCATGCAAATGAGCCATAGAACATGAAACTAACTATCATAGTTTTCTTTGTGCCGCTCAGTTTCTGAGAAGCTACACTGTCTGAAAAAGATCAGAAAATATCACTGGCAGCTCTTGGAAAATTTTAGCAATTGCAACAATGTGGAGGCCTATAACCTTTTGACTTACTAGAATAGTAATCATAATTGAAATGAATATATTAATTTTACTGCTCCTCCACAAATAAGTATACACAAGTTAAAAGACCAATGGGAACATCTGGTAGCAGGTGAGACAGGTTTATGGTACCGTTCACAGGCAAGGAAGCATGGCCTGGTGGGCTCTATAACAAATGTGGAGATGGCCGTGGAGTAATCAGGTGCAAAACAGGACGCAGGTGCAACACAGGATACCGACATGTTATGAGTAACCCATTCATTGCAGTTACAATAGTGCGTAACAACCTGTATGTTGAGGCCAAAGGGAGCTAGAAAATGCTGACATTATAAGTATTAAGGAGCACTCCACTCATTCCATCCAGAGGAACTAGTCAACATTGTAGCAAAAGGAGTATAAATAAGGGAGTCTAGAGGCTCAAGGCAAGCAGCTGTTTTGCCATTCTGTCTACATCTGGAAATGAAGAGTTTCAAGCCAACCATGATGATGATTTAACGATGAGTTTCAGCAGCCAACCAGCCCACTGAATCAACTGCCAAGTTCTGCTGCACAGGCATATCAGAGCCATGGTGAGGCGGCTCTAAAACTTGGTGCTGCACAGGTACAGGGAGCAGGGGGACAGCCAGCTTCCATTCTCTAGGTGACTCCTCCGATGGACTGCAAGCTGCCATCTGCAAGTGCAGTGGCAGGACATGATCTCACGGCTTCCTGGTTCCCAGGCTGTTATCTATCACTGACTGAGCCAGCCTGAGCAGGCAAATGGTGCTCTGAGGCTCTGTTACAGTGATGGTTGCTGGCTGGTAACCTTGTGCACTCTACATGGTGACCACAAGTAGTGTTTGAGGCAATAGCTGGCCATGGTCCAGAGGGCAGCCACAGGGCTTCCGACACAACTGACCTACTCTGCCAGCCACACCGACAGAGTGAGAACATAAGCCACTGCTTCAAGGAGATGGAGTGTATGTGTGCCATAGCAGCAGATTCTGGCACACATATACATATCACACCACAATCATCTGGATCAACAGAGGCACAGTGAATTGTTCAGTGGAATAAAATTAATGTCAAATCTGTCTGTGTATCTCTGCACACACAGCATGTTTTGCCCCTCTCTCCCAAACCATATCTCTGTCATCTTGGTCTATTACACCCCTTAGGCAGGGAGTCATAACAGTTTGGTGTCAGAGTGGTTATCTCGCTTCCTGACGCAACTTGTCACAACACATGTAGAGGTGGTGGATATTGCTGAAAAGCAAATGGTGGATCACCAGGTATTTGCTTCTCAAATCAGGTATTGGAGATATGGTTGAGAGGGGTATATACGGAAACAATGCAGACAACCAGAGTGCTATGCATGTGATAGAGCGAGCCACTGGCCATCTGACTGTAGAGTAAGAAAGATGGGATGCACTGAGAAGGGAAGCAGCCGTTAAACGCAAACAGGAGTGCTTTGACCATTGGAAGGTAGTTCACGTAGGCAATGGTAACAATGCCAGACCAGCGGGATAGTACCATGGTGTAGGCATGATGTAAACAAGTGGGTGTTGTAGTTTGGGTTACCTGATACCATAGTTACAGATCAAGGTATGAACTTTGTCTTGGATTTAATTAAACAACTATGTCGTGTGTTTCATATACAGAAGTTAGAGATGAGTCCATTTTGTCTGTATACAGTGAGAGAACTGAATATGTGCACAAGACAATTGCAAAAATGTCGAGTTATTACATTAAATCCAGGTATGATGACTGGAACATCTATCTTCCCTATGTTCTGTGTGCCTACAATTTGAAGGTTTATACTGCAATGGGCTTGTTGCCATTTGATGTGGTGTACAGCAGGAAGATTCCATCTCCCTTTGGTGTTTTGACTCCTAAATAAGGGCTGGATGGTGAGCTGGTAAGAAAGTTTGAAAGAATAACAAGAAAGGTTTGGAGGAATGTATAGAATGCAAATACAAAGGTGCTAGAATGGCAGGAACAGCTGAACAGATAGATAGGCAAGCTGTTTCAGTACTGTGTGGGAGAGTGGATAACGGTCATGAACCCTATACAGCAAAGGTGAAAACAAAGAAATTTTTAACTAAGTACCAGAGACCTCAGCAGGTCATGGAAATGACCTCACCAGTCAGCATCAAGATACGACCCCATCAAGGAAGTATGGTATACATGACGGTTGCACAAAGCTGTTTAAAGGAATTTTAGAGGGGATAGTAAAACGGGTACAAAGAAGGAACCTGGAATTGGTGAGCAATGTGAGATACAAGATACGCCATCACTGTTGCCAACAGTTAAAGTGAGTTCCCCACCAGTTTCAAGTGCAAAAACCACTAACAAAAATGTCCCTAATCTCATAATCCCTAAAATTTCCACAACATTTTTTTAAGATTATTATGAAAGAAAACAGTAAGTATATTAGCATTTAGTTCCCTTTATTAGTAAGTAATAAAATATTCACAATCATTGAATGAACATACCATCAGTAAATCAGCAAGTCAATGTCAGGAACATACAAAAATTCCTATAAAAACAGTTAATTATTTAAATGAATTCATCTTCTTCACATAAGTCATTTTTGTCTACATCATCACCATTGTCAGTTTCAGAGTGATACGATTCTGTGGTACCGATTTGTTTTCCAATGTTTATTGGAATTTCATATTTATTGCAGCATTTTCCTTCCAACCTCAAACCACAGCATATTCTTAATGTAGCAGTTAAAAGATTTAACTTCATTCTATTTTTCTGTTTGTTTTTTATTAAATTTGTACTGCTAAATAGTCTCTCAACATTGGCATTTTTTAATGAGGCAGTATTAGGAGAGTAATCACAAAAGTCGCTAATTTGTCAAATCTTGAGCATCTTTGAAATCAAATACTTCATTCCAACATTTTTTTGCATCTTTGGTCTCGTTCCAGTTCAACAAATGAATTTGTCACCACTGATCATCCACTCTAGCTACAAATTCTACACTTTTATTGAACTGAGCCATCATATCAATTACATTTTCTGTGTTTTGATTAAGTGCTTGTTCAGTGCTTTTTCTGGAAATGTTTCATCAACTTCAAATTTCCTAGTAAACTATTATTTATTTCTTCAATCATACCTAATATAAATGTTATGTACCAATTATACAACATTTCTTTATCTTCCCATGGTAATCCTTTGCTCCTGTTTCAAGCAACTGCTTTGCAAATCGTAATCCCAGATAACATCTTCAATCAAAGAAATCACAAACATTTTGAGTAAAAATACTAACTTTATTTGCAGGTAACATTACTTTGCTGACAAGCAGATCTATCAGGTTGGTTAACACAAAGAGTTTGGTGTGATCTGCATCTTTCAACTCAAACATTTTATTGACTATGTTTATTTCTGTTAATATTGGATATAAAAATGAAATATAAGCATAATTAATCTTGTTTGCATACATAGCATGCAATAACTCTGCCATATGACAACTTTAATACACTTTAGCTATAGAAAAATGTGTTTTTAGCTCTGACCATTGCGTGTACATTCTTGATTTTGTATAGCTCTGTGTAAAGAGGAGCAACTATACCAATAATATGTTTCTTTAATTAAAAACTCCAAATTTTTTGGTAAAAATTTTTTTTGCCTCAGCTGAAACAGCCAGTTGCAAGGAATGGCACAAGCAACATACTAAGATCAAGTGTGGTACCTGTTCTTTCATTTTTGTAAATACTCCAACCATGACACAGACATTACCTGTACCAATCCCCATTAAATTTTCAATCACAAATCAAATAGTTGAAGTGTTTTCCTTGTAACAGAGACAATAGTTTCACCATTACATTCATACAGTTCAGCAAGTCAAGGTACTTAATTTACTGTAATAAACTATAATCAATCCCATGTATTTATGTACAGCAATATCAGCAGAGTCATCAATTAATAGGCTAAATGGTTGATCTTTGCAGTCTTGTTTTAGAACATCAGTGAAATGCAGTGCTGACATGTTTTTTATAACTAAGGTGCACTTAGTTTGATGCATGATGAATGACTAATCAATTTTAAAAAAGGTCGCTTACCTTTTATTTCATAGATGCTTCTTTGACACAACCAAGAGACTTCAAATCTCCATAGTGACTCCTTAAAACTGTACCACAAAATTTGCACTTTGCTACCTGACCTGTACTACTTTTAATAACTTGAAGCCAATCTTTTAAATGTGTATCTTGAAGCCAAGAATCCTGATACTTTTTTTGTATATTATGGCTTTGGCATAGTCATCCTGAATGGTCATCTATGTCATGTACACATTGACACTGTCAGCCCACTCCCTCCCTCTGATGGCTTTCAGTATATACTATCTACCATCAACTGAGTCACAGGGTGGGTTGATGCCATTCCTCTATCCAATTTTATGGCTGATTCAGTTGTCCATGTCTTTGTCAACTCATGAATTTCTCACTTCAGTTGCCCTTCTACAACCACTGACCAGGGCCACCAGTTCAGATCCTTGCTATTCATCAAACTATGGGAGCTGGTTGGTGTTTTCAAGTTCCTCACCACTTGCCACCTGCAGAGCAATGGCCTTGTGCAGTGTTGGCACTGCACCCTTAAGGTGGCACTCAAGTGCCATAGCAGTTCCTGGTCAGAGGCACTTGCATGGATCCTTCTGGGAATACGCTCCACTCACAAAGAAGACTTATAAATAGTGCTTGCCTACATCCTCTGTAGAGAAGCTCTCATCCTTCCTGTCAAGTTTGTCAAACTTTCTCACCTCCTGAATGAAGCCAAGTTTCTTGTTCTAGTTCATTGAGTACATGAATGTATTATGCATATCCACCAGAAATGCATTCAGTGCCACAAGTCTTCATTCACGAAGTACTTGCACTCGGTGATTATGAATGATGCTGAGCTGCCTGCTTTAGTTGATGAGTACATGAATATTTTTTGCACGTCCATACTCCACTGCCAGAACTGCATTCAGTACCACAAGTCTTCATTCACAAAGAATGCACACTCTGGAATTATGTTATGCTTCGTGACAACTCTGTCTGTCCATCTCTCCAGCCCCTATATTCAAGCCCTCACCAGGTCCTTGAGCATGGACAGAGCACATAAAACAAAATACTAAACAGGAAATGTCAAACAGTCTCAGTGAATGGTGTAAAGCTAGCCTGATCATTAACAGATGACCTACAGCCATCTGTTCCCACAGATTCACTGGTCACAGTCAACATCACCCTCCACAAGAGACAGAGACAATGCATGAACTGTGTGACAATTCTGCCCCCCCCCCCCCCCCCCCCCCCCCCGGTTGCCCCAGTGTGACTCCGTCTCTGAATTCCTCTGACCCTGCAGCATACAGTGTTTACCATGACTGATATCAATCTGGACAATCTTTCCATCGAGATTCGAGACAGCACTGTCTCGATTTTCACCATCCTACCATCTACACAACACTTGGCCTCAACAACTCATACACAGCCACTGAAGTCCTTCGAGATCCCTCCAGATGCAGAGCAGGAACTCAAAGTGTCCATAATCTCAGGCAACAGCATATTGCCATCCCACTCTGCCCGCAGCTCATGAGCCTCCCCCCCAGGTCGGAAAACATTCCTGCTCCCACACTGGATGGCACCTTTGACCACCTAGGTGCCATCAAATTTTATCATGGACAGCATCTTCAGTCCTCTGAGGTTTGACTTTCGGACTCTTTTATCCATGATCTTTGACATCTTTGTCTTTGTGATTGCTCTCATGTTTGTACTTCATGTGTGTGTTCTGCAATCCTGTAATTAAAGTTGTTCTTCAGTGTATATTGAGTAGGTGATTTCTATTTACCACAAGGCATTTTGACTGTCACAAGCTCTCAGTAAACACAACTTTTGTTTTGTGTACAACTTATGAATCTGCTAGGAGCTCTCTGTGGCATCCCATTTAATATGATTTGTGATGCTTTTTCTGTAATACTGCACTTACCTCTGCTTCCACATTTCACTGTTAGTTTTCTCCTCACTACCTTTCATGTTTGAACTAAATGATCTTTTAGCACAAGCAAACACTATTCTGCATTTTAAAAAACACTGTTAAGGCACACGACAGCTCAGAACCACTGAATTTTATGTCATAAGTATTGTACCAAATGAAATTACACTTATCAGTACAACTACGGGGGCCTTCCTGTGCTCCAGGAGGAGACCAAGTAGATACCATAATACATAAAATATTAATACACTTTATTATAACATAGATAAGAAGAAGACTTAACTTTGTACAACTCATTTCCACAGAATCACGAGCAGGTACAATTGTCTCCGAACATTATTGTGTCACTTGATACAGACAAAATACAAATCTCTCACTCAGAGTACATTTAACGATAACTTTGATATTGTGTACTGCCTAATAAATGATCATACAACTGGCCTGCTAGAAGATGGTGCTGTGGCCTTACTATATGATCATAGATTGGGATAAGTGGTACTATGCTTGGCCATAAGTAGAAGATCTGATGCAGTGGCATAGCTACATTTTCCTAGTCATGACTATGCCAGTGTCACTCATTCATCAACACAAATTGCAGTGACTACCTTCTGTTGTCATTTTGTTGCAAGGTATCAGCTTTGCTTTGGTGCCTCGCTGTTCAGTTAACACAACATCCCCCACACCTCCCCCACCATCATCATGTAGGAAGATGGGGTGTGATGATGGAGAGAGGGAGAACTGAAGGCAGATGCAGATGAAGAGACACAAAGTGAAATGCAGATGATGGCAGTTCCCTGCCTGCATATCGGTATCCACCTTGTAAGTGACTGGGAATAACAGCTGAAAAACTGCTCACAGGGTGCACACACACATCCACAGATGCAGACACTGTGGTCAAGTGAACAGCAAGGGTATCTTCTGAGGCAATTTAATGACCATCTGGGAATGGCGTGTCCACAGACATCAATTCAGGCTGCAGGACGGCCACAGACATCTTTGCTGTCAGCAACAGTGACGGAGGAGCATTGATCTCCATGGGCATCAATGTGGATGATGCTGACTATGACTGGCAGAGAGATGGAGGTGACTGCTGGTATGGAGCATAACAACATGCTGGGTCTGTTGGCAAAAATTCTGTGGCTGAATATCTGACAGTCAGAAGTGTGCTGCAGCTAATTCTGATAAGGCCAATGCAGCACAGAGAAAACTTTTTCAGTCTAACAAGAATGTCCAATGGCTTTTGTAATGACACCATGCTCCCATTGTTGCTTGTTGCCAAACATTATAAAGAAGACTTCATCCTCTGGATGAAATTTTGGATAACAAAAGGAAATTTACTGTACGCATCTACTGCCAACAACTATTGTGTGTTCTAGAATGGACCCACAAAATCAACATGGATGTGTTGGCATAGTCCAGACCAACGTGGCCACTCAAAAAAAAAAGTGTTGCAGCAGAGATTTGTAGTAAGTCATTTGTTCAATCTGAGTATCCGTGCCCTGCCAAGTACAATGGCATCTGGCAAGTTGTTTTGTGTGAACTACACCCCAATGACCTTTATGCAATAAAGGCAAAACTTTTCACTGCAGGGAGTGAGAAATCACAACACGTGTATCATCATTCTCCATATGCAACAGAAAAACACCTGACCACATGGATAGTGACTGATGATGTGAAAAAATAGCAATGTGCCACTGGGTGGGGAATTCTTTCCCTACTATGCAGCCATCCAAGGCACAAATATTGAAAAACAACCTGAAGAGCTGAGTCAGAAGCAGTTGTTGCAGCAATATGGTGAAAATAGAAATGAAAATTTTGAAGTCTTTCAAAACTTGTGTACTGATTTGATAACATGATTCCTCAGATGAATCAAATGCTGTGTCAGTACCAACTGGTAACTGAGAACAGCAAGTCAGCCTTCAAATGTTGGGCAGTGGACCTCTACAACAATTCATACTGATAATTAGACAATACCAGAGCCCAACTTTTACCATTTTTGTGCTGTCTGAGGTGGGACAGGCCTGGTAGGATTGAACAACACTGATAAAGGCTGACGATCTGTAATCAAATAGAACTTCTGATCACACAAATATTGGTGGAAATTGGTAACACCATTGATAATAATGAGTGTGTTTTTCTCTTCCTGCCTGTAATCACACTGCACTTTGTTATGAGTTTTCGTAGCAAAAACAATAGGTATACCAGTTATATGGGAGAGCACAGCTCCAGTTCTGTAAGAACATGCATCCTTATCTAAAACAACAGGCTTAACTGGATCAAAAGTAATCATACAGTGATGACTTAATAACACATCCTTTAATTGCTGAAATGCATCTTGACATTCATGGGACCAGTCAAAAGGAATATTCTTCCAGTTCAGACAGTTGGGGGAGCCTTTATTGCAATCAAGTGCAAGGTAGCAGGATGAATTTTCTGTGCACTTATTGCATGTCCTAAATGATCAAGTTCTTCTTCCTGATTGCACTTAAAGCCAACCACAGAACTGACTTAAAAGAAGTAATCTAATCCTTAAAGCATCTGGAAGATATTATAGCAGGTTCATCAGCAACAATGTGATCAAAACAGAAAGCAACAAATAGAAAATCAAAGTTCATATAACCCGATTATGTGTCTCTTTCAATCGAAAATTGTCTAGCCTCACATAGTATTTCTGATGTCAAAAGAAATTATTTCCACACTTGTTTCCAACACAGACAACCAAGGAGGTTATTCCACACACTTGTTTTGTAATACAATTTAAAGTAATACCTCCTATCTTATGAGAAATTGTATGTTTCACGTTTGGAGTCAGTAAAGAGTTTACCTACTCATCAGAGCTGAACAAAGCCCCAGGAAATGATGTAATGCCTACCAAATTCTATGCTGCATTTGAGTTAGCCCCCTCTGTTAACCACAATCTGTCACAGATCCCTCAAACAAAAAACTGAGCCCAGGAGCTGGAAGGAAGTACGGGTTACATCTGTGTACAAGAAGAGTAGCAGAAGGTATCCACAAATATGCTGTCAAAAATCCTTCACATAAATTTATTGCAATATCTTACAACACATTATGAGCTCAAACATAATGAGGTATCTCAAAGAGAATGATCTCCATGCCAACCAGGATAGATTTCAAAAACACTGATCATGTGAAACCCAACTCGAACTTTTTTCTTGATTTCCAAAAACCATTTGACTCAGTACCATACCTATGCTTATTATCAAAAGTATATTCATGTGGGGTATCAAGTGAAATTTGTGACAGGATTGAGAAGTCATTGTTAGTGTGGATGAAGCAAGTTATCTCGGATGGAGTGTCATCAACAGATGTTGACATAACTTTGTGTGTGCCCCAGGACGTGTGTTGAGACCCTTGCTGTTTATATTGTGTATTTATGACCTTACATACAATATTAATAGTAACTTCAGATTTTTGCAAATCATGCTGTTATCTGTTGTGAAATACTGTCTGAAACTAGTTGTATAGCTATTCATTCAATTATTACTAAGATTTCGACATGCTGCACATATTGATAACTTGCTTCAAATGTTTAGAAACGTAAAACTGTGACTCCACAAAACGAAAATGAGTAGTATTCTATGACTGCAATACCAGCAAGTCACAGTTGGAATCAGCCAAGTCATAAAAATACCTGGTTGGAACACTTTGTAAGGATATGAAATGGAATGACCACATAGCCCCAGTCATAGGTAGGGCAAGGCAGCTATCGGACTTTGGTTTGTTGGTAGAATGCTGGGGAAACACAATCAGTCTAAAAGGGTAATTTCTTACAAATCCCTCACCTGGTCCATATAGCATATTGCTCAAGTGCATGGGACCAATACCTAACAGGCCTCACAGGGGATTCTGAATCAATATAGAGAATGGTCACAGGTTTGTTAGAGAGTGTCACTGAGATGTTGATAGAGTTGAACTGGCATGTACTTGAATATGGAGGCAAACTATCCCAAGAAAGCCTACTTACAAAATTTCAGGAACTAACTTTAAATTATGGCTGTAGGAAAATACTACAGCCCACTAGGTATCACTTATATAGAAATTGTGAGGATACGATTAAATTAATTACAGCGTGAATGGGATGGGGAAAAGCCCTAAAAAGTGCTAGAATAGGATATTCCCACTGCCATGCACTTTAAGCAATTTGCGGAGTATAAAGGACACACACACACACACACACACACAATTACGTATTGGATACAGTTTCACAGACATGTAGCTCGGTTCTCCTTCCTCTACAGTTTCAATACTCTGTGGTTTAGGTACTCAAATTGACACTACTGTGAATAACATATATGCAAAATGTATAAATAAAGATTTCTGTGAAAGTGTAGTCAGGACCACAAATGGTAATGCAGCTTTTAAACATGATAACTGTTCTGTAAGCACAGTTGCACCAAAATATGGATGTCTTTACTTGTGGAATAATAAGGATGCCATTGAAATGGCTTGTGTTATTCATCAGCAGAAATGTAACTCAAGTGAATATTTGAAATGTGGGCACAGCTTTTCTGTTTAATATGACTGCTTCAGTGGTGAATGTAAGTCTAGGTAATGTACTGTTTCAAAAATATCATACTGAATTTAAGGAGTCCTTTTGTGATTGGTTGGAAGCAAACTTTGTTCTGTTTATGTTAGCTGATAATGAGCTTTTTTTAATTCTTAAGAGCCTATGTTACTCTAAAAGAGGTCTTAAAATTTCCAATGGCCTGCATTTTTCTAATCATTCTAAAATGAATTGAGTGTTCTCTTGACCATCTTTTGTTTGTAGCAGTTTCCAACCTAAGGTTTACCCTTCTTTGTTTAAATGTGCTTACAGATAATGGTATGCATATTTAAAGACTATGCTAAGCTGTTAATTACTTTCCTTAACAATATTTATTTGCCTAGTGGCCAAACAGATAGGTTGTGCACTCAAATGTTTAATCATAGACCACTTGGACATTTCTGTGGTCATGATTCCATAGAGACATAAACATAACCTTTTCACATGCTTGTAAATGTTGTACACAGTAACAGCTCTATGTCTATCCTAAAATGTAAAAATAATGTAATTGGATGGATAAAAAAATCTACTTACCATGAGCAGCAGGAAAGTACAAGTATAAGGGTCTGCAAGCTTTTGGAGCCAATGACTCCTTTTTCTGGCAAGAGGGTTGAAGTTAAAGAAGATGGGGTGAATGTGGGAGTTTAAGGGTAGAAGACAGGGTAATAAATCAGACAAAAATTTCGGATTTTTGCTTTGGTTGCACTGTGAAACATTGCTGCCTGCCAAATGTTTTGATAAGTGAGTTTGCAAGTATCAAAACATGTAATATGAATGGCCATATCTTTTGATTACATTGACTTAGAAACCAATTTTTTACTCTGGCAATGGACAGTAGATGTCACTGTGAGACATGTATTTCAAGTTGATATGTCTACCCATTCCTGACGAAAAAGGGTGTTAACAGTTGGACAACAAAGTGATCCTAAAACAAGCTGCTGCATTGCCACCTCCAAAACAGTGGCACTGATATAGGCAGATTCCACAGATGACCAACATTGTGCTCAAGACAACTGATATTTTCAAATTAGTATGCCAGTACATGTGGAGTCACAATGTTACCGATCTCGTGCCTGAATTTAAAGACTTCGGATGACAATTGGCGAAATTCAGATCAGTTTGTTTTCTCCTGTCATTTTGGCTGACACAACACAAACAATGGACTGTGAGAAAGTAATAACTTTAGTCAAAGGAATATGTGGCATCCTTGAGGATGAAAAATACATGGAGGTAAAATACCTCCTTGGAAATATATCATAATCGGGATATAGTTTGGAAGCTTTCAGACAATCGTGAATATATTTAGATATTGTTTCAATCTTGTTTTGCCATTGATAGCCAAAACAGTCCAAACCACTAAACGCCACAAGTGGATTACTAGTGGTATAAAGAAATCTTGTGCTAGAAAATGTTGCCTACACAATATTGCAAGCAGTTGCAACACAACTCCAGAGTTTGATAGTTACTTCAAAAAATATAAATGTACCATAAATAAAATAATAAAGGAGGCAAAGAAAAGAGACAATGACACACACACATAGAAAATGCTCTGTTAAGCTGTAAAGAAAGAAACCCAATCTGACAAAAATAGAGTTAATAGCCAGGTGGAGTGGCCATGCGGCTAGAGGTTCCATTTCACTGATTGGCATGGCCCCTCCAGCCAGATGTTCGAGTCCTCCCTCAGGCATGGGTGTGTATGTTGTTCTTAGCATAAGCTATTTTAAGTAATGTGTAAGTCTAGGGACCGATGACCTCAGCAGTTTGGTCCCTTAGAAATTCACACACATTTGAAAAATAAAGTTAATAATATTGAATTAAAGGGTGTCTTGGAAAACATTAATAACCTGGAGGAAGTAGTTAATATGTTTAATAACTATCTTAAAAAGTAACAGGGAAACTACTACAACAGACCTTCAATAGAAAACAGAAACAGGGAAAATTTTCAACAAATCAATATTCCTGTACCCAACAAAAGTAGAAAAGTACATTTTACAATAAGGCTCAAAACAAAACACACACAGGAATAGATGATACACCTGATTTTGTTATAAAGAAATGTGGGAACCTGATTATTGAGCCCCTAAGTCACCTATGTAACACATATTTCACTACAGGAAATTTTCCTTCGTCTTTGAAAACAATAAAGGTGGAGCAATTGTACAAGAAAGGTAACAACAGACCTTTGGCATTTTTTCTATTTTCTGAAATATATTGGAAAAGCTCTTCAATAAGAGACTAACAGACTTCTTAGAGAACAATAGCATTTTGTCAGAATCTCAACATGGATTTAGAGCAAACCGTTCAACCGAATCAGCAGTTCACTCATTTCTATTTGGGGCCCTGTTAGCATTAGACAACAAAAACAGTGAGCACATTTTTAGATTCGTCAAAGGTACTTTACACCATAAATCATGATGAACTGTTATAGAAGCTAGAAAATCTTGCCATCAGAGTAGCAGCTAACAACTGGCTCAACTCTTATCTTAAGAACAGAGAATGATTTGTGGAAATATATCAGGAAAGGTATCATGTTGTTAGGAAATACAATTCCAACATCCTGACTGTTGAATATGGAGTGTGACAAGGATCAGTAATGGGTCCTGTCCTGTTCTTACTTTATGCAAATGACCTAAACATAAGCAATAACAGCAGTAACATATATTTGAGTTTGCTGATGATACAACCTTTCTAATTACAGAAAACTCAGAAGAAAGCTTTGTAAAAAACATAAGAGAAGCCACTGACAGTCTAACTTGACACTTTGGTAACAATGACTTATTAATAAATGCTGGAAAAACTGTGGTTATTGATATACACACAGCACAAACAAAAAATCTGGTATCACTCAATCTAGAGCTATATGAACAGACAATAGCAAAACCGCCTGTAACAAATTTCTTGGTCTTCATAAACAAGACAACTTGAAATGGGAAATATATATTACTTAGGTACTTCTTGTGTTGTGTTGCTGAAATTCAAAAATTGTACCAGCTATAACACTCTTCAGTGTGTATATTATGCAGCTGTACAACCTCACATCTGGTATGAGATTATGTTCTGGATAAATTCTGGAGATGCCAGCAAAACATTCAAAATTAAAAAAAAAAAAAAAAAATTATAAGAATAATGGAGGGGGTAGATAATCGCAAATCATGTAGACCACTGTTTCAAAAAAGGATGATCCTGCTGGACTCACTGCGGAAGAGAGTCATCATAGAGAAGAGATCCTTCTGACTCTTCAGATTCTTCCAACTCAAAAAGCTGTCTCTTTGGTCTCTTATTCTGATCAGACTTCTTATCATCGTATTAGATTTCTTCTTTTACTTTTTTCTGTTAATCTAGCTTCATCTTCAAGGATGTTTTTTACGGGCATGTCTGTCAGAATCATTGATTTTGATTTCTTGGTCTGTTTTCTTTTTGGAAGAGGCCAAATGTCTTCTGGAGAGATTGGTTCAGTTCTTTTGCCATTCGTCTTGACTTCTTTACAAGGCTGAGGAATATTTAAAACTGTAGTTATCGTCTTGTCAGAAACAGCAACAGTGGAAGTAGATGGCATATCATTTCTCTGGTTAGATTCAGTAGGCAAAGGCTGATTAGTTAAATAAGTTGGGTGATAATCTTCAGATCGAAAAGTGTCTCTGTGTAGTGGATCAATACCACATGCCCTAAAACCACTGCATATATTTCAGCTGGTGAACGCAAGGGGAAAGGCTCTGCCAACCAGTTCGGGACGTGAACCTTATGGCGAGAATGGCTGGGGGGGAAGGGAAGTGGAGGTTGATGAAGTGGCACCTGACACGGTCCACGAAGGGAGGTAAGTCAGACTGAGGAAGAGAAGCGGAAGGGCTCAGACGTTCACCAGGGAGAACAATGTTCTGGCCGTATACGAACTCGGCTATTGTGCCTTTGAGGTAGCACACGGGGAAGGGCCTCTGTCCAAAGAGAGTCGTGGCATCGAAGAGCCAGCGCTGAGCTAGCCCTTTTCTTTGCAGGTGATAAGCTGTGGTATGGATTCGTCGGATGCTGCAAATGTTACAAATCTTGTTGAACAGGGCCGACTCAGATTGTCTGCCCTGGCCTGAAATGCGATACCCATGACTCAACAAAAGCTTAAGCAGCTGTTTCTGCCGTGATATTGGGGAGGGGTACAGCCTTGATCCAGCGTGTTGTTCGGTCAATAGACGAGAGAACATAACAAAAGCCATTAGAGGGGGAGAGAGGGCCGACAGTGTCAATGTGAATATGCTGGAAACTCCCAGGAGGGATCTAAAAGGTGGTGCGGACGAAGTGTAGAGAAGAGATAGAGTTTGAAGTCAGGTTTTGTGTCTCCTCATCAGCAGGTTGGAGGTTAGGCAGTTCAGAGAGGTCTAACACCGAAGGAACGGCATTGACTCTTGAAAGGAAATCAGCAACTATATTGTCAGCACCCTTTATGTGTCTGACATCGGTGGTGAACTGAGATATTAATGTAGTGTATCTGAAAGTGTGGAGGCGGGTCGGCTGGTGGGTTTGAAATGGGCATCCCTCAATGTCGGTCTTAAAATGCTTGATCGCTTTGTAGACTGCAAGAAACTTCCTGTCAATATTTCCATTGTGCATTGGTGAGCTTGTGCGAAAAGAACCACAGAGGCACAGTTTGGCCGTCGACTGTCTGGCTAAGGACAGCGCCGATGGCAGTATTGCTCGCACCTGTGGTGATGAAAAGTTGTGCATTGGGATGGGGATGTGCAATGGTGCAGGTCTCAGCAAGAAGATTTTTGAGGGCAGTGAAAGAGTCAGTCATAGCAGGGGTCCACAAAATGGGCCAAGATCCAGAATTCTTGGTGCCTGCCAAGGCATCTGTCAGTGGAACCCGAATCTCCACAGCGCAAGGTAGATGACGGCGATAATAATTAACTGTCCCCAGAAAGCACTGGAGCTCTTTGAATGACGAAGGCCTGGGTAGGTTTAGTATTGTTTGTACTTTGTCATGGGGTGGTGAAATGCTGTCGGCAGAGACCCGAAAACCAAGAAAAGTGACAGCGGGTTGATGTAACTGCAATTTGTCCTGGTTGGTCTCGATGCCAGCTGCCGCGAGAGCGTCCATAACAGTTTGCACATGTTGACATGTCGAATGTTGTCCTCGATGGAGGAGCTGAACACAAGAATGTCATCAAGATATGCAAAGCAGAATTTTGGGCCAAATAGCACCTCATTGATGAAACGTTGCCAGCTCTGGGTTGCATTCTTTGGCCCGAAGGGCATGAATCGAAACTGAAATGACTAAAATTGGGTTGGTTATTGCAGTGTTCTCGATGTCTTCAGGAGCCATGGTGATTTGGTGGTAGGCCTGTTTTCAATCAATGTCAGAGAACGTGGTCGCACCTGTGCGGGAACTGGTAAAGTCGGCAATGTTGGGAATGGGGTAGGTGTTCATGCATTTAGTCGATGGTAGTCTCTGGACATGCGCCAGGACCCATCTTTCTTGGGTGTCATATGAATGGGTATAGACCAGCTGCTGGCAGAGGGTTCGATGATGCCGGAGCTTAGAAGTACAGAAATCTGCTTTTTAAGGTCAGAGAGGTGTTCAGGACAAAGTTGATGTGGCTTACTGGAGATCGGGGGCCCGGCATTAGGCGAAGCTTGTGAACTGTGCCATTGGTGATGACGGAAATGTTGCCGGCAACACTGGAGGTGGTTTGTTTACAATGTGAGGTAAGCGAAGCAGTCGAGGCGAGGTCGTGGTGTTCGGAGCCACTTGACGGATCCAACGGGAGCTGAGGCAGTGAAGTGTTCCAGGATCAATGTGACAAGATGGCCGCCATTCCAAAGCAGTGGCACCATGGTCGGGTGAGCTCGGTAGAGCTTGCGAAGCGTTAGTGAGTCCATTGTCCAAGGGTGCAGCTTGTGGAAGCACTAGCTGTGAGTGCACTGTTTGTGTCAGTGGCGCGCATGAGCCAAAGTTGCATAGTTTGAGGTGCCGTCCACAAGGGGAGGGGTAGGAGCTATCAGTACGGGAATACGTGACACTCGTCACGCATGCGCACTCGTGTCCGGCCGAGTGTCAAATGCTGCCATGTAAGGGGGGTGTGGTCCTGTGGAATTGTCAGTACACGTTATGGTAGACTTGATAGCACAGTTGTGAGGGGTAGTGGGAGGTAAGCACACGGAGGCTCGATTGCTGGTACTACAAGCACTTTCAGCTCACTTACTGAAATGCTTTGTCCTTGCTGCAGTGTCTGTAATTCCTTTGCTGCATTGGATAGCTGGAGCTGAGTTTTGCGGAGCCAAAGGGAGAGCTCGAAGTTTTACTTGTGTAGGCGAGCGATGTTTCCAAGCTCGACAAGGCACTTGTGTGTTGTTTCTTGTAACGTCGTCGACAGAGACGAGCATGTACGGATGAGATGAGCCTGGACCGACATGTCACAGGGGTTTCCTTGAAGGAGCACAGGGGAAGTGAGTTTTGGATGGGTGATGAAACACAGTGTATTGCGCTAGGGCTGGTGAAAGTTTGTGGTGTCACAAGAAGTCAACGCCTAGTATAGGTTCCTCAATATTGCACACTAAAAAAGTCCACTCGAGTTTGCTGTTTGCAGGGAGTGATATGACGTGGGAGCTTGAACCGAAGCAGCGTAGTTTAGTAGAATTCACAGCTTGCAGTGAAGTATGATGAGGGCGGATGTTCAACGACACTAAGGACGTAGGCAGTAGTGAAACATCGGCGCCTGTGTCCACTAGGAAAAAGTATTCTGATGAAATGTCTTTAATATAAAGTCGTCCATAATTATCAGGTCGTTCCCGGACAGAATGGAGCACTGGGAGGTGCCTGTCATGTTGTGTGCAGGAGGCGGCACCCGGACCTACCTGCGATTTGCGTTTGGCAAGCAGCAGGGTGGTCTGCAGTTCCATGCTGCCTCACCAAACCATATGTGGGAGTAACAGTACGGGTATTGCGGCTGCATTTCCTCTGCAAATTTTGTTGCCAGAGCTGGTGGCCGAGGTTCGGAGGCCACAGCCAGTTCAGTTGCAGGAGGGGGCATGACCGAGGGAGGAGCCGGTGACGTCCCAGCTGTTTGTATATTGCATCCCGGAGCGAGGGGAACGGTCGGTACAGTGCGGCTATGGCTGCGTCCGGCCGTGGGACGAGGAGCCTGAACCAGAGACTTGCCAGGTAGGCAGTGGCTGGCAAAATAGAGCAGTGATGCCTCATGTAGTTTGTCAGCAATTGTCATTCTTTGCTCGACAGGTTCAGGAGACCTCTGAGCCGGAGCAAAGCAGATGTGTGGAGGTAGTTTATCTGTCCAGATGGTGAGCAGAGCTGTGTCAGAGAGCAGATCGTCGCTGACTAGGGCCCGTAGCCATCTCCAAAGTTGTGAAGGCTTGTAGTTGCCTAGTTGCTCGACGTGGAGCACTTGCCGTATTGCTGTCTCAGTTGAGCACCCAAGCTGATGTAGAACTGTCTTTTTGGCTAGAGTGTACCAGGTTGCTGACTCTGGAGCGTCAACCAGGTCAGCAATCAAGTCCTCCAGGTCGTGCAGGTGGGTGATAAGGCTCAGAAATCTGGTTGATTCGTCAAGTTTGAAATGGTCGAACAGTTCGTCCACAATTTTGAACCAGGTTGTTGCCCTGTCAGAACAGAACGGCGGCAGCATCGGTAAGCTTTGTAGAACGTTTGGAAGAACAGGGTGAGTTGAATTCGTCGGGACATTGCCTGAAACGAGCTGTTGTTGCTGCAGTATTCCAGGAGAGTATGTCTCCAGGGTATGTGGCTACGACGGTTGGTCTGGTGGCAGCGTGAAGGTGACGCATTGTGGTTGAACACGATCCGTTGTGGCGTGGAAGGCCGACGTGGGTGAGACACCTTAGTGTGTCAATTGTGGTTGTGGAAGTTCGACTGGAGCTAGTGCAGGAGCGACAGGTGAGAAAAAGTTCAAAGTTTGAAAATGCATCCCAGTCCGCGGAAAACTTGATGTGCGATCAGAGTTGGAGCCACTTGTGTTGCAGGGAGGCTGCAGTGGTGCAGGCTGTCCAAAAGCACAGTGAGGAAAATTATGTCGAACGTAGGGGGAAATGTGAGAATGTTCAGTATTCATAGTCACTTCACTCAAAACGGTGTGCGGAGAAGGTGAATGTCGTGGCACAAAACACTGAGGTGTAGCAGTAGGATTGACATGGCGGAACTACACAAAGATAATGTTTTGCTAGGTTCAAAGATGATGCTCAGATCAATACTGGTGTCGATCTCATTGGCGCCACACCTGTATTTTGCTTTAAGGCAAATCAGATTGTCAGAGAACACTTTCACATTTGTGAAGCTAGTGGCCCTTGATATACTGGTCTGTTCTGGTGTTCGTAATGAAAGTCTGTTTCGTTTTATAAATGCCCTGAGCCATTTCAGTTCTGCCATTTTCTCTCTTTCCCAGTTCTGTGGTACAGATTTTCCATTCCTCTTAGCATATTCATAGTTGCAGTTTTTGTGGTTAAGCTATGATGGATATTGCATGGAGTAGTAATATACTCAGCAAGTGTTTTTTCATCCTCTTCTGTGAAAATTCGTAGATGTTCATTTGATGGTCTAAAATTTATATTTTCAACTCCTAGACGAACAGCTTCTCTATGAATCGTTTAAGGGTTGATCTAGGAATACCCACACTTCTTTCTAATTTTTGCAAAGACACTTTTTCATGGATATGTTGACTGAGTGCGTCTTTCAGAAGTTCGGGTGGATACTCTCTGTGATTGGTAGTTCACTGCCTAATTCTTGGCATCATGAACCCTGCAATTCACAGAATGTGTAAGTATTATGTTTAATAATGCTTATGTTTATATACAGTAGTAAGTATAAGGCTAATTATAAGGGATATTTTCAGTGGGGTTAACTGGGTCACTGACCAGTTAATCCCAAAACGTGCGAGCACTTAACCCCACATGCACTGATGAATTATATGGTGTAATAGCATAACCTCAACCAAAAGAACATTTGTAAATAAGATATGTAATGAAGCCTTTAAAAACATACTTTTAAATGAAAGCATCACCACCTTATTTGATACTCAATGATTGCAGGCAGAAGAAAAACACAAATAGCAAAAAAATTACCTCCAATCTTGAAAACTCAACTATGGTTAATAACACTGCAGTAACCAGCTTTAGGCACCAAAACATCACATGAAGTGATGGAGGGATGTCAACTTTATATTTTCCTTAGACTAAAATTTCCCTTCTTGTCAATTTTTAATAGAGAAGTTCAGTTAACCTCTATGACCAGTTAACCTCACTTTACCCTATTCATCACTCAGATTCACACAATAAGCAGCTATTACACAAGACAAAAATTTGATGCTGATGTTCAAAATGCCAGCATGAAGTTATTTCAAAACAGTTTTATCCATCGTAGTATAAAACTATACAATGCATTACGAGATACCATTAAACATATACAGAAAATTGGTCACTTCAAATCTAAATTGAAGTTGTACTTGGGTGATCACTGCACTTTTACAAGATGAATGAATATCGACAAAAAAATTCTATGTTAACCCAATGTAGTCTCATACAGAAGAACATTTGTATGTTATCTTCCTATATATGGTGTAACAACATTTATTTAAGCATTCATCATTAACTGATATATTAATGTGCATTATTTTACATGCAAGGTTATAATTATATATAAAATTGTTAATATTATCATAAAAAATCCAAATATCATTTGCACATTCTGCAGCTGTACATAAAATGGATCAGTAAATCAGTCAAATCAATCTATGGGCTGAAATCGTAGGTTCATTGGAAATCATAAGTAGGTAAAATTTTTATCGGAAATGTTAGGGGTAACTTCTAAATCTAATTTGTTCAAATGAGAAGGATGACTTTCTTTTGCTTGGCCCACTATTTAGCAGTTCTGTGCATATCCCTCCATAAACCACCAGCAGCAAATAAGATTCATTCTCTTTCCAAGAGACTAGCACTGAGTTACAGTTACCTAGCAAGAATCTCTCTCCTGAATCCTGCACTGCTGCCATACTTCGTGACAATGAATTTTTCATTCAACTGTCGGATTTCCCCCCCTGTAGCAATATGCCTGTAAACGTGTATGTGTAAATGTTTCGGTGCGATTAAGAAAAAAAAGTCATGTGAGAACAATAAGTATGAAGTGCTTCAAAAGCAGATGAGGGAGATTGTTTACCACATCTAACTTTTTCAAACGTGAATTTGAAAACAGGACTCCTACACCTACATCTACATCTACATCTACATCCGTACTCCGCAAGCCACCTGACGGTGTGTGGCGGAGGGTACCCTGAGTACCTCTATCGGTTCTCCCTTCTATTCCAGTCTCGTATTGTACGTGGAAAGAAGGATTGTCGGTATGCTTCTGTGTGGGCTCTAATCTCTCTGATTTTATCCTCATGGTCTCTTCGCGAGATATACGTAGGAGGGAGCAATATACTGCTTGACTCTTCGGTGAAGGTATGTTCTCGAAACTTCAACAAAAGCCCGTACCGAGCTACTGAGTGTCTCTCCTGCAGAGTCTTCCACTGGAGTTTATCTATCATCTCCGTAACGCTTTCGCAATTACTAAATGATCCTGTAACGAAGCGCGCTGCTCTCCGTTGGATCTTCTCTATCTCTTCTATCAACCCTACCTGGTGCGGATCCCACACTGCTGAGCAGTATTCAAGCATTGGGCGAACAAGCGTACTGTAACTTACTTCCTTTGTTGTCGGATTGCATTTCCTTAGGATTCTTCCAATGAATCTCAGTCTGGCATCTGCTTTACCGACGATCAACTTTATATGATCATTCCATTTTAAATCACTCCTAATGCGTACTCCCAGATAATTTATGGAATTAACTGCTTCCAGTTGCTGACCTGCTATTTTGTAGCTAAATGATAAGGGACCTATCTTTCTATGTATTCGCATCCTAGTGGTGACTTTTGAAGACACAAGGACTTACTGAAGGAGCATATGGTGCCGGCAGGAGTACAGTAGGAGAATTGTAAACGAAAGTGTAGAAACTACAGAGACCTTATGAAAAGATCATTTTGTGTCACTTGGAAAGCATTGAACCAGTAACACAAATGGTCAGTTTTGACAACAATGTTTTAAAGCACTTCATGTGAATGGTGAATGCCCGATATCACAAATCTTATTGCAATTGTGCAAGAGAAAAGCTGCTTCAAAGGTAGCTCTTCATCAATGTAAAGGATTTTAAAAGACACTGGTTTCAGATATGTTAAGAAGGGAGTTTTTAGTTGAAGTCAGTGACATGGGTGCATCATGAACCACACCCCTTCCAAAGATGCACGATACAAGTGAAGGAGGTAGTTCAACAGTGTATTACCTTGACGAAACACATTTGAATCAGAATCGAAGACCTGCTGGAAAATGACTGACTATTCTTCTGGTTTTATTGTTAGAAAAACAGCAGAAAAACAGAAAACAATGCAGAAATGAATGCTGTCAGTTTCATGAAACGGTTGTCTGAACATTTCTTAACAAGCCTTGCTTCGAAGTCAGTCATTGTAGGTACTATCAAGAACAAAAGTATGCGAACGACCTGAATTGTGATCCGCCTGACTTGCATCCAACCAACATAACGTAGCTATCTAGCACGTCCTCTAGTTGCTTTGCGGTAGAGTCGTTCGACTATACAAAATGGATACCACGAGAGACAACTAGACAACACTGTTCTTCAAGGCAATCAGTGCGATGTAACATCACACCATGATACTGCAAAAACTAAAAAATACGTAATTAGAGATGAGTTAGTCCCTAACGCTTGTACAGGTTACAATGATTTTCAAAAGCGTTAACCATCTCATTACAATCTGAAACAACTAATTATGGCACATAAACTTCTTAAACAAAGTAAATGCTTGCATCAACAAGATATACTAACACAATGTCTGGACTAATAAAGGTCTATGACAGTTCGAAGTATTTTTCCTTTCCCACACCTGCTAAATGTCCCAGTGACAACTGGTATTCGCATAAAATGGTCGTTAAAGGAACTAGTTAAAGAAAACGCGAGAAACAGCGGTAAACGCTCTATATAAACCGCAATATTAATGGAGTATAATCAGTAACCTCACTGTACTGATTATTCATTAAGAATTATTTGCCCACATGTTTGAAATACTGTATAAATGACATGATGGAATTTTTTGTTCTGGATCTGGACAGAAACCCAGCAGACGTAGCCACTACTAACTAAAATACACTTTCGCACCTGCCCGGGACTTGATCAAGGCAACGATCATCAATGCTGACTAGCGGTAAAGAGACGTGAAATATTAAGGTTTTCACCAGTATTAGTTAACACCTCTGAACTTGAAACGAAATGGCGAAATTATTTCTGCTACATCAAAACCATTATAGCTCTGTTAACTAACCGCAAAAGACGTTTAATATACTCTCCTTCACAAGTAACCAAGTATACGTGTGCTGAAAATTGGAATGCTATGATTAAAAATTTTGTGACGGGATTTTCTACCCAGCACGTTATTGGATAGTGAAATAAGTAAAATCAGATGTTAGAAATCGAAATTATTTACCAGCAGCGAGCTGTATCAATATGAGATGAGGGTAAAATTTGTTTTGCTTGCCCAGGGCTCGAACTCGGAGCGTACTGTCGCAGTTTCCGATCCATAAATAGACGTTAAGTATCAACTGCTTGCTCAGTCGAGGACTAAAAATTGCAACTTCTCAAGTTCAAATTGAATATGAACACAGTAAACGAAATAACCATTCCTAAATTAAATAAAATCAACTCTTTAGTGCTAGTTTACTGGCGACAGAGCTTGTGCCTACGGCGGCTGCCGCCTTCGTTCTGGCGCCTTTTAACCCGAGGCCTGGTCACAGTGTCCCCGTCGCCCGTCAAGGAATCAGGGACGGTAACGGGAAATATTTTGTGGGAATTTTTATTTACTTATTTTTATTTACTGTTTTCAATATATTCGTAATTTGGTTTTATTTAATATCAGAACAAAAATAAATGTACCTAGCACCGCATCATGCTCTGAGTAAAGTAAACAGTATCTCGGGACGTTCCTACACCGAGGTAATGTATATGGGGAAAACGAAAAAAAAGTCCTGTGTACATGCTGCAGAAGGGTGTGTCGCTACTCTCCTTATGCTTCATCATCTAGGTATGTCTTCACGTATGTCGTATGTTTTCCACAGAGAATCAAACTTAGTCTTGTCAGCTCACAAATGGGTGTCTTCTATCTGTTGATGATCCAGCTGCGTGGAGGGTCGCTAGAGAACGCCCTAAGTAATTAGAAAAATACTGTCTGTAGTTTGGGTTCTGTATGATCTTGCAATGACGTTCTTGTAGGTAGTTCGAAAAGTCGAATACATCTTTAGGTCCATCGTGAAGTAAGTAGTGTACTGCATGTGCATGGATCCACATGACAGCGTTGGTCTTGGTATGCGGGAAATACTGTTGATGCGGAAATAGTAAAAACCGAGGTGTAATGTGTTCTGGAGTCACTCGTAGAAAATATGACAAAATTTGCATCAGCAAGCACCATGCAGCTTCTGTCGCGCCACATGTGAGACGGTGATCATCCGTGTCTAGCATCCCGCAGTCTACACATAGAGGCGATTCCGCCATGTTTATCTTGTGGGTGATCTGTTTACCATTGACTGTGATGTACCCATGTAGCGGATGTTTGGTAGGCGCCTCTGCTGTAGGACATGATATATCCCGCGCCGACGGCTGTTTCGTCGGTGGTACTGCGATACGGACATAGCTGTGTTCAACGTGAAAGTTCCCGAAGTAGTAGAAGGGTGGGGATATGTCTTGCGTCGGTAGTGGGGGCATAAGGGAGGGCGGAGCTAAGGACTCCAACAGTAAACCTGTCAAACTTTCCAGGTGGTGGCGCCACAGCTTGATGTGTGAGCTGACATACAGGGCCACAGCTCTGCCGTGGACATGGACTAGATCAAGACCTCCCCTTTCCGGGTGAAAGGTCAGCGACTCATAACTGACTTTGAAGAGCATGCCTGTGCTGACGTAGGCTCCGAATGCCGCTAATAGACACCGAGCTATCAGTAACTGGACTGGCCTCCAAAAGCTGCTGACCTCAATCCTGTAGAGCACGTAGGGGCAGAGATGGAGAAAATTATTAGGTGTAGAAGACCTACACCAACAACCAAGGCATCGCTGTCCGAAGCAGTTCATGATTCTTGGGAAGAGCTGTCACAGAAACTTGTTGCCTCTGTTCCTTGGCAGCTAAATGCTGTTGTAGAGGAGGATGGAAACTGGACACGATACTGAATCCATTGTGTCATTAGGAAGGAAACTTAATGACAAAAGAACTTTTTGTTTACCGTTCGATTACCCTTATTGAGCATTTACGTTACACGCGATGTTTCTGATCAATCGTTACATCATTGAGAGATGAACACTAGGTTCAAATGAAGACTGAAAAATCCATGGTATAAATGAAATTCGATCCTGGGACTCTTCTAATTGCAAGCGCGCATTATACCGCTAAACTAGCAGGCCCAATACTTCCGACAAATATTCGTCTGTAGAATTTATGGATTACGTTTGCGAGTATCAGAACATTTGACATACAAGGCTGTATCTTTCGAGATACAGCCTGGGATCCAGCACTGCGTTCCGTATAAACCTCCTGAATCCAGCGATTCCATATTCTGCTAACAGTCATTGGATCTCCACCAACGCGAGCACCAATGTCGCGATACGATAAACCGCAATCGTGATTGGCTACAATCCGACCTTTGTCAAAGTCGGAAACGTGATGGTACGCATTTTTCCTTCTTACACGAGGCATCACAACGTTTCGCCAGGCAACGCCGGTCAACTGCTGTTTGTGTATGAGAAATAGGTTGGAAACTTTCCTCGTGTCAGCAAGTTGCAGCTGTCGCCACCGGCGCCAACCTTGTGTGAATGCTCAGAAAAGCTAATCATTCGCATATCACAGCATCTTCTTCCTGTCGGTGTAATTTCGCGTCTGTAGCAGGTCATCTTCGTGGTGTAGCAATTTTAATGACCAGAAGTGTATATTAAACGTCTTTCGTGGTTAGTTAACAGGAAAATAAGGGTCTTGATGTAGCACAAAAAATTTCGTCATTTAGTTCAAGTTCAGGTGTGCTGACAGCTTACAAATCAATCGTTTGACAAATACTTGAAAGTTACTCATCATTCTAAAAAGCGAAACAAGAGCAACACCTTTAGTTACACAGTTATTTAGTAAGCACCAAAGCTTCAGAGAGATGCTTAGTCACTTTTAATTGCAGACGCTGCAACAGAGGATCCCACATGGCGGTATGCACAGCGGTATAATACTAAGAGCTTACGACAAATGAATAGTCAGCTACTATACGGATTCCTCCTACTTACACCTATCGGAAAGACCATCGGGACAAAATTAGAGAGATTCTCGCGCATGCAGAGGTTTACTAGCAATCGTTCTTCCTACGAAATATTAGTGCCTGGAGTAAACAAATAGGGAAATGATAGTGTTATGTATAGTGCCCTGTATCACACACCTTAATATGGTTTGTGACATACAGGGGTAGATGAAATAATGTGTTACTCGCAGTTTACGAAATGCCTTTCTTGATGTTCGTGTTTTGTAATCAGTGTCATCGTGTGGTTCCCTCTGTTTTATTATGTGTCAGCAGCAGTGCCAAAGAAATCCTACGTAATAAATATTATTTTCACGTATTTAATAGCAAAAAGAATATTATTTCAAAAATGGCTCTGAGCACTATGGGACTCAACTGCTGTGGTCATCAGTCCCCTAGAACTTAGAACTACTTAAACCTAACTAACCTAAGGACATCACACACATCCATGCCCGAGGCAGGATTCGAACCTGCGACCGTAGCAGTCGCACGGTGAATATTATTTACTCATTCCGTTAACGGCATCAGGAGATACTACAGAACCTAATCGCTTCTCGGCTTCTAGCGGATAATTTTTTTTAGTTTGCAGTTATTATGAGACACGATAATAAAAATTGCTACAACAGCTACTTAAAAGGAGGGCCCCGTAAATTATTCCCCCGATATTTATATCTGATGTTCAAGTTGCAATCGGTAGCTAATTGGCCTTTACGTTTGTTAATTCTGGTCCCCGTCAAAGTGGCAGCAACCGGCGCTATCACAACTCCGGCCCTGCCACGTCTGTGTTGCGCGAGCTTGTCCTACGGTTACAAGCTGAAGAGACTTTTCGCATTAGCACGCGTCTTCTGCCTGTCACCAGTCTAATGGAGAATTGGCAACGTTACAGCATACATTTGGCAGCAATGTGAGCTTCGAATTACTTCCTGGACTGGTGCAAAAGTTTCCTACTAAATTCACTCACTAATACCTTATCATTCTCATTAAATATCCTGAATGATTCTCCCTTAGAGGATGATATGGAAGGTATCAATGAATAATTTTGATTCCAGGAAGCTCATTTCAACAGAAACTGCAGCTGGTTTCGCTATTTACGTCGCTGTTTAGCTGACGAATGTACGATTGAGGTGACACACAGGATAGGTTTGTTGTAGATGGCTGAGAGTGTAGGGGAAAAGTGCTTGGACATGAAATTGCGAACAGCACTTGCTGTCGGTTCAAATACTGGTGGCGACAACACTTTTTCCTTCCCTGCGAAATAGAATCTCGAAGGCAGATCAACAATCAGTAAAGACATCTCCACCATTATATCGCTACTTCTAATCTCTCGTCCGTGGATGTATAACATTTACAGAATTGCACACATGTTAATCCGTTTTTTTCTGCTTCTGTCAATAATATTGACTTAAGTGTGGCACTGAATGATTTTTTTAACTTCCTCTTGCTAATTCGTAATGATTTGGGGTACTTTGCCTTAAGAAGGCAGACTTTTTTGTAGCGTTATCATAAGTTGTAATCAATTTTATTACTATATTGCACAATGCATATGGTCTTTTCGGTAGTTTATTAAACACGACACGCAAAAATGGGGGAGATATTAATCAGCACCAACGTAACTCCCATATGATTCACAACAGTCTGACCAAGTAATCTGTAAAGCGTACAATTGACATTTAATGGCAGACATTAATATCCCTGTATTTTGAATTGTGTTTTACCTACAGATTTCACATTTTACCAGCATCGTTGCTAAGCGCAAATAAATAAAGAAAAGCAACACGATTTCCGCTCTCTTATAAAGGTTTCAATAATTAATTTAATTGAATAGGTAATTGTAAAAGCAATACATGTCCACTTTTTGGCAAAAATTAGATATGTGCCGAAAAGCCTTCAGGATACTTATATGCAGCACCTATGCAAAAAACACACTTGTCCTACACATATGAATGCTTTTACAGGCATACAGTTTTTCATGTTCTTTGCAGTATCAACATTAGTCCAGGATTTATGTCATTATTGCAAGAAATGGAAGATGGCAGCACCAAACGAACATACTCGGATCTTGTTTCATGTAGTGAGTAGAATCCATGCCAGATGGCAGCACATCTGACGCCTGTGATCTTGTTACCTGTGTGCATTGTTGTAACAGCTGAGTATACATTGTCGTTTAGTTTTGTTTATAGAAGACGTTTGTTTGGATTATCTATGGACAATGTCGAAGAAGAGAGGTAAGCAACCAGAACTATATAAAAGAAATGTAATAAAAGCTGCCAGAACGAAGGGAATTGGTTACATGAATCACAATGGAAGAGAAATTAATGCTGTAAAAATAGGACCTGACTGTGGGTAAGTTCAAAGACTATGTGAATGAATCTCTTGCCTGTATATATTTTACTTCTTAGAGGTTCCAGTCTGTTATACGTTTTATGGTACGAAAATATAGTATGCAGAATTTACTCTATCAATAAAAAATAATTGACTTTACGTAAATAATATTTTTTGCAACGCTTTTACATTTCCTGAGATTGGTATTCGTGAATTAATATGTTTCAGATGTAAGACACTATGTTTCAAGAGGATCTCTGAACATGAACCGATAGATATATTCACTAAATTTCACAATTTTGAGAGTAAGAACACACAAGATGGTTACCTTGCAGGGCTGAACGAGAAAGAAGACGTGGTACACAGTAGACCCCGGAAAAGTGATGGCCAGCCTAAGACAAGGGCACTAAATTATCGATATCATGTGGTAACTGGTGATGCTGGGTGGATCGAAGTGTGCAAAAAGGTATTTTGTAGCCTTTTTGGCATTACAAATGAACATGTGGGACGAATTTGTAACTGAGTGAAAAATAATGTTGGCCCATGTGACAGTAGAGGATGTACTGCTTCAACCAATGCAACACCACAGGAAGTCCTATCGATAATTGAGGAGCATATTAAAACATTCCCTACGAAAATCTCACATTATTCAAGCAAAGAAATGTATTACTTACATCCTGAATTATCTATAAAAAGTATGTACGAACTTTTCATGAAGTTATATCCTCATACCAGAGTGTCATACGGAATTTATTTTAGGGTATTCAATAAGCGTTTTAACTTACGTTTTGGGCAGCTGCAAATCGATAATTGCAGCTCTTGTGAGTCACTTTCAGTGAAGATTAAGAGTCCGTCATTGAATGATAATGCTAAGCGTGTGGCTGTAGCGGAAATCGGTACATAAAAGAAAAAGAAAAAAATTATATTTAAAGATGGATGCTGTTAAGGAGAAGTGTGCAGAAAAAGAGCATGTGGTACCATTGTGTTTCGATTATATGTAAAATCTACAGTTGCCTAAGCTCCCAGTACAGGAAGCTTTTTATTTATGGGAAATTAACGTAAACGCATTCCGTATTACAGACCTAAAGAGCAACAAATCTAAGGTATATCTGTACCAAGAAGGTACTGTCTACAAAGGACCTAGCAAAGTATGTTCATTTTTTGTTGATTACATCAACACAGAGATACCTGATAGTGTTAATGAATTACACCTGCTCTCAGATGGGTGCCCTGCGGAAAATATAAATGTAAAGCTTGTTACCATGGAAGAGATTTTGGGTTACAGAAAATGGTGGCCCAAATTTTATAAGCGATCCTGTTTGTCTGACGACAGTTATGGGATGAATGTGGACAAAAGCAGTAAAATAAAATTCAATGTCCTTATTTATGAGCTTCCATCACAGTGAAATATTTCCAGGTAAAGTTGACTGTTTCTATCATATTGATGGTCTCGTAAAACACCGCTTTTCATTGCGACATTCATTACAGACAGATCCCAAGTTGCCTACAGAAATTGCATATAATAACACAGTCGCAATCAATGTCAAAAAAATAAACATGTGGGACAATTCATGCAATATATTCCTGATAAGCACAAAGCCTTTTATCTGGAATTGACTGAGAGGCCTTCTGTGGAAGATGATTCATAATAAATTTTTTGTGTAAAATAACCTGTATAGTGTAGTGTTAATCCTTCATTGTCCTGTTAGGTGAAATAAGAAATTTAATTCCTAATGTCACGATATACATTGTCATATCTTTACTCTTTCCATACAGTGTGTGCATACATTAACAATATTTTTCAATTTCTCTGTAGAACAATATTAGACAATGTACAAGTAATACTGTATATTAAATTTATACAACAAAGTGATTTTTGATAACATAAACAAATGTTGATGTTAAAATGTCAGTCCAAAATGTTCATCCTGCAATAACAACATGAGTCAGTACAATTAAAAAAAAACGTTCATGCAAAGTTAATACATTTAAAGTACTTTGTTTTATTGTTAAAGCTTACCTAACATACACAGTCAATATTAAAATTAATGGATTTATCCTACTGTCCATTATTTAGCCCGTAGACAGTTTTTTGCTTCTCCTGAAAAATTTACTTTTTTGGACTAATGTTGTTTTTACAATTACTGATTCAATTTTAATGTGAGTAACGAAGAATTGGAGATTTCCGGCATTAAATCGAAAAGTATTCTCTATACATGGAAGGCACTACATAATTACTATATTTGGGCACATGGTTCTAAAATGATGAAAGAGCATACACTTTTTCTTCAATCACATGTGTAATAGCAGCATAATGAAGATAATAATAGCAACCATTACAGTAATCGTCGAATTATCTTGCAACCTCACACGCTGCAGTTGTATTTCTCGAACTAAAAAATTAGTTGTCATAGAAAAAATTTCATATTTGCATCAAATCGGAGCTATGAAGACTAGAATGTTCTTTATATCACGCAGTCATGAGATTAGAATAATGCTCGCATTAGAAACTAGCAAGTAATTAACCAATTAATAGAGAGAGCCGGATTTTTTCACAGCTTCTAGGCACGTAATCGGTCACAACAACACAATCAAGATGTTAGCAACTGTGAGTTGAAGTGGTCTGCTGGGTTGATCTTAGTTTGATAATTGAGGGGTGTAGGTTCGATTCTCACTTATGGTGCAAATTTTTAACATTCACGAAAAGATCTAATGCACCTATAGTAACCCCAGGTCCAGAATGTTACGTCGCACAGTGGTTCAGAATCCGCATTAAACACAATACACCTTCATTAGCAACAGTGTCAGAGACTGTTTAAATGGTGCCAGAACGAAGGCGACAGCCGCCGGAGGCACAAACTCTGTCGCCAGTAAACTAGCACTAAAAATTTGATTTCATTTAATTTAGGAATGGTTATTCGTACACAGTGTTCATATTTAATTTGAACTTGAGACTTTGCAATTTTTGATCCTCGACTGGAATTCGAATTCGGACCTCTGGGAATGGAACATATCTGGGTTGCAACTCTGGTCCATCACAAACATATTCATAATTTCATTTTACGCCCTAACATGTGCACATTGACAAACCACCGATAAATAATTTGCATATTTTATGTTTGTTCATGGATAGTCAACAATAACGATAGGTACCGTTATTTCTAGTGCTGGTGAGCAAGCAGTTGATACTTAACATCTATTTATGGATGGGAAACAGCGACAGTAGGCGCTGGGTTCGACCCCAGGGCAAGCATAACAAATTGTACCCTCATCTCATATTAATACAGCTCGCTGATGGTTAATAAATTCGTTTCTTAACATCTGATTTTACTTAGTTAACAATCAGATAACATGCTGGGTATAAAATCCCATCACAACATTTTAAATCACAGCATTCCAATTTCCAGCACATGCATACTTGGTTACTTGTGAAGGAGAGTATATTAAACGTCTTGATAATCGTTGCCTTGATCAAGTCTCAGGCAGGGGCGAAAGTGTATTTTACTTAATGGTGACTATGTCTGCTGGGTTTCTGTCCAGATTCAGAACAAAATATGTCGTCGTATCATTTATAGTTCAAACATGTGGGCAAATAATTCTTTATGAATAATTAGTACAGTAACTTTATTAATTATACTCCATTAATATTGCGGTTTCTATAGAGCGTTTACCGCTGTTTATCGTGTTTTCTTTAAGTAGTTCCTTTAATGAGCAGTTTGTGCAGAAACAAATTGTCACTGGGACATTTAGCAGGTGCGGGAAAACCTTATACAGAGGAAAAAATACTTTGAACTGTCACAGACTTTTATTAGTCGAGACATTGTCTCAGAATGTTCATGAAAATATTGTCTTTGTTTAAGGATTGCTACATAGTTTATGTGCCATAGTTCAAGTGGTTCAAATGGCTCTGAGCACTATGGGATTTAACTTCTGAGATCATCAGTACCCTACAACTTTTTTATCATTATTATTTTTTTAAATTTATTTATTGTTCCGTGGGACCACATTAAGAAGAAGTCTCCATGGTCATGGAACGAGTCAATACATGAAAGTATAACACGATTGTGGAAACAGATAAAATGTAATATAAGAAACATATTCAGTTGTAGATTGTAGAAACAGATAAAATGAAATATAAGAAACATATTCATGCGACAGTCTTTAGTTTAAATAAAGAAAACCAAGTATGTAACACTGGAATTTGCTTAATTTTTTAGCTCTTCCAGGAGCTCCTCGACAGGATAGAAGGAGTGAGCCATGAGGAAACTCTTCAGTTTAGACTTAAAAGTGTTTTGGCTACTGCTAAGAGTTTTGAGTTTTTGTGGTAGCTTATTGAAAATGGATGTAGTAGAATACTGCACTCCTTTCTGCAAAAGAGTCAAGGAAGTGCATTCCACATGCAGATTTGATTTCTGTCTAGTATTAACTGAGTGAAAGCTGCTAACTCTTGGGAAGAAGCTAATATTGCTAACAACAAATGACATTAAAGGAAATATATACTGTGAGGGCAATGTCAAAATTCTCAGACTATTGAATAGGGGTCGACAAGAGGTTTTAGAACTTACACCACACATAGCTCGAACAACCCGTTTTTGAGCCAAAAATACCCTTTTGGATCAGAAGAATTACCCCAAAAAATAACACCATATGACATAAGCGTATGAAAATATGCGAAGTAGACTACTTTTCGTGTTGAAATGTCAGTTATTTCAGATACTGTTCTAATGGGAAATAAAGCGGCATTTAGTTTCTGAACAAGATCCTGAACATGGGCTTTCCACAACAGCTTACTATCTATCCGAAAGCCTAGGAGCTTGAACTGTTCCATCTCGCTTATAATATGCCCAATCTGTCTGATTAAAATATCAGTTCTTGTTGAATTGTGAGTTAGAAACTGTAAAAACTGAGTCTTACTGTGATTTAGCATCAAATTATTTTCCACAAGCCATGAACTTATTTCATGAATTACATTATTTGATAATGTTTCAATATTACACACAAGATCCTTCACTACCAAGCTGGTGTCATCAGCAAACAGAAATATTTTTAATCACCTGTAATACTAGAAGGCATATTATTTATATAAATAAGAAACAGCAGCGGCCCCAGCACCGACCCTTGGGGAACGCCCCATTTAACAGTGCCCCACTAGGACTGAACATCACTACCACTCTCAATATTGCGGAGAATTACCTTCTGCTTTCTGTTCTTAAAGTAAGAGGCGAACCAACTGTAAGCTACTCCTCTTACTGCATAATGGTCCAATTTCTGCAACAATATTTCGTGGTCAACACAGTCAAAAGCCTTCGTTAAATCAAAGAAAACACCTAACGTTCGCAACCTTTTATTTAATCCGTCCAAAACCTCACAGAGAAAAGAGACTATAGCATTTTCAGTTGTTAAGCCATTTCTAAAACCAAACTGTACATTAGACAGCAAATTATGTGAATTTAAATGCTCCAGTAACCTTGTATATACAACCCTCTCAATAACTTTAGCAAACACCGATGGCATAGAAATAGGTGTATAATTGTCAACATTATCCCTGTCTCCCTTTTTATAAAGTGCCTTCACTACCGAGTACTTTAATCGGTCAGAAAACCGACCACTCCTAAAGGAAAAGTTACAGATATGGTTAAGTACTGGGCTAACATACATGGAACAATACTTCAGCATTCTGCTAGATACCCCGTCATAGCCATGAGAGTTCTTGGTATTTAGTGATTTAATTATTAACTCAATCTCCCTCTCATCAGTGTCATGGAGGAGCATTTCAGGTAACAGTCTCGGAACACTTTTTTCTACGAGCGCTGTATGATTCCCTGTTGGAACTAGGTTTCTATTTAGTTCACCTGCTATATTCAGAAAGTGATTATTAAATACTGTACATATATGCGACTTATCAATAACACAGACATTCCCACTACGCACTGTTTCTATATCCTCGATCTGTCACTGCAGACCAGCCATTTCCTTTACTACTGACCATATGGTTTTAATTTTATCCTGAGACTTAGCTATTCTATCTGCATACCACATACTTTTTTCCTTACTAATAACGTTTTTAAGCACCTTACAATACTGTTTGTAATGGGCTGCTGCATTTAGATTGTGACTGTTTTTAACGTTTTGATATAATTGCCACTTTTTTCTACAAGATATTCTTATCCCTTTAGTCAGCCACCCAGGCTGCATGTTTGTGCTAGTACCCTGTTTTGAACGTTCTAATGGAAAGCAACTTTCAAAGAGCACGAGAAAAGTCTTGAGGAAAGCATTATATTTATCGTCTACTGTATCAGCACTATAAACATCTTGCCACTCTCGTTCCTTGATAAGGTTTACAAAAGTCTCTACAGCAACTGGATCAGCTTTCCTGAAAAGTTGGTAACTATATTTAACATATGTTGCACCACAAAAATCTTTTAGACTTAAAATTTGTGCATCATGGTCTGAAAGGCCATTCACCTTTTTGCTAACAGAATGCCCTTCTAGTAATGAGGAATGAACAAAAATGTTGTCTATGGTTGTTCTACTGTTCCCTTGCACTCTTGTTGGAAAGAATACGGTTTGCATAAGATTATATGAATTAAGGAGGTCTAGCAGCATCCTTTTCCTTGCACAATTACTTATACAATTAATATTGAAGTCACCACATATGACTAACTTTTTGTATTTCCTATAAAGTGAACCAAGAACCTTCTCTAGCTTTAGCAAAAATGTTGTGAAATCGGAGTCTGGGGATCTATACATAACAACAGTAAGAAGTTTAGCTCCACTAAATTTAACCACACCTGCACAACATTTAAACACCTTTTCAGTGCAGTACTTTGAAACATTAATTGACTCAAATGGGATACCGTTTTTCACATACATGGCTACTCCCCCACACCGCAAAGAGCTCCTCGAAAACCTGCCAGCCAACCTGTATTATGGTAAAGGAAGCCTCTGAATTATCTCCTTTTTTAAGAAGCGTTCAGATATACAAATAATTTCAGAGTCAACATCTATAAGCAGTTCACTGACTTTATCTCTAATTCCCTGTATATTTTGATGAAATATACTAATTCCCTCAGTAATCGGATACCTAAGCTTTGTCTAAAGTGGTTTCTTTGTTAGAGAGACTTCCCTTAAGCAGGAATACCTATCAGATGACTTCAGTCTAAGAAAGGTACAGCTCTAACACCCACAACTACCGGAATTTTCCCATGAGTGATCCCACCACCCCCACCTCTGCTGTCACCTATAAGCTTTGCCAACCTCTCCTTTCCGTACCTGTTGAGGTGTAGGCCATGTCTAGTGAAATCCGTCCTGTCGATAGACTCCACCGACACCACTGAAATGTGACTCATGCCTTCTGTCATCAGCGCACCCCCAAGTCTCATGTTATTACGCCTGACGGCTGTATTAAGATGAGGCCAATCGTGACGCTGAAACAGTTCCACGAAATGCACATTCGTGTTGCCAGTCTGAGTGTCTTTTACAGGTCACCACCTATGTCATAGTCCTCATCCCTATCATTACTATTACCAGCCCCACCCACAATCACTACCTGATCCTCTTTAGTAAAATCCCTACATAACCCCCCTATGTTAACAGCCACCTGAGCCAATCCTGCATTAGGCTTCACAATGCTGATGACCTGGTAGTAACTCCCCAAAACTTCCTGCAACTGCTGGCCTACACCTCTACTGTGAGAACTATCTAACAGCAGAACCTTCTTCTTTCTCTTAGACTTTGCAAATGTCCTATCCACTGTAACTTCTGAGGTCTGCTGCATACTTCCTACATCTACAGCTACTAGAGATTCCTCTCCACTAGACTCTGACAGTTGATCATATCTATTACAAACACCAATAGTAAAACTATCTGAAAATCTCCCTCTCCTAGCAGATCTCTTGCCAACAGCCAGCTCCCATTCCCCAACCCCCTCCTCCCTCCTCATCCTATCTAGCTTCTCCTGTGCGTTTTTCAACTGCACCACAGATCTTACGCTCCTGCTCCTCTATTAACTTACTCTTGCTACATAACCTGCAGTTCCACTTAGAATAACTTAAACCTAACTAACGTAAGGACAGCACACACATCCATGCCTGAGGCAGGATTCGAACCTGCGACCGTAGCGGTCGCGCGGTCCCAGACTGTAGCGCCTAGAACCGCTCGGCCACTCCAGCCAGTGCCATAGTTAGTTTTTTCCAGATTGTAATGAGATGTCAACGCTTTTGAAAATCATTGTAAACTGTGCAAGCATTAGGAACTAAATCATCTCAAATTATATGTTTTTCTAGTTTTTGTAGGACCATAGTGTGATGTTACATTGCACTGATGGCCTTAAAGAATAGTGTTGTCTAGTGGTCTCTCGTGGTATCCATTTTGTATAGTCGAAGGACTGTACCGCAAAGCGATTAGAGGACCTGCTAGATAGACCGCTACGTTATGTTGGTTGCATGCAAATCAGGCTGCTCACAGTTCGTTTCGTTCGGATACTTTTGCGCATGATAGTGCCGTGCCAGTTGTTATTCAGCTATTACAGAGAAAACACCTAATACAAACACCAGGAAATTGGATATTTTGCGCTGGGTTAAAGATAAAAATATTTCATACAGTAAACTTTACCTTCCTGCATGTGAATGTGGTCACTCAGTTTTGCGTCTACCTACATATCAATGTCAGTATAATCCCATGGAATTAATTTGGACAAAGGTTAAAGGCTACATGGGAGAAAAAAATACGCTAGATAACAGTCGCTGAATGCCAACAAACTGTAAGTAATTACTTATTTACATTAGAAACGCAGCTCAAATGGCTCTGAGCACTTTGGTCATCAGTCCCCTAGAACTTAGAACTAACCTAAGGACATCACATACATCTATGCCCGAGGGATGGCGGTCGCGCGGTTCCAAACTGTAGCGCCTAGAACCGCTTACTTGAAAATCTAAAAATAACACATATCAAAAATAAACTGTATCGTTCTAGATCCCACATAAGATGCTTCAGAGTAAAAAGGAGGCTGGGAGATATAAAATACAGAACAGCAGGAAACGATTTTTTTTTCTTTTTACAAAACAAATATTTTCGTATTTGTGATTCGCAAGTTTGATGAATGACAGTCACTGAAGATTAACTGCTGTATATCTGTATTTCTTGAATTTCAGGAAAACAGAGTGTTTGTTGCATTGCTTTTCAAAGTCATTACGAATCATATCGAGTATGTAACAGAACTTTTCTCCCTTCAATTCAAATATCTGTAAAACTTGTGTGGTAGTCCGAATTACTGAGACAAGCATAGGTCATTCACATGCATTTGACATCTTTTAATAACAAAAGCCGCATTGTAGTATTCGTCTCCAAGCACAGAGGAGAGGCGTTGTGTGTGCTATCCTTCCCACACATGGAGGTTAAAACGTACCTTACTTCTCGTATATAGAATAGATTTTAACCTGTCCTGACCTCCTTGACGCCACCAAAAACTGACGAAGGGAATTGCACGCATTTGTCGTCGGCCGGTGTTAGCGCATTTTACCTCTGGCGCCAGCCAGCCACTGTGAATGCAGCCTTTTGTTCCGTTTTTATCGACTGAGATATGGACCCTAAAAAATGGTAATAAACAGTATTAAACATTCCACAGACAAACGTCACATCTCCCGACATTTTAGTACAACAAACAGTACCTAAAATTCTGCGTCTTGGTGAGATTGTTAAAGTGATGTATCACTGAAAATGTGTATTTTCGTAATATGCAAGCATAAATACGTATTTCGACCAGTGACCTGAGTGTGTGAATTGTCACGATAACTCAGCGAACTCTTTCTGAACGTATCATGGGAAATCTGTCATTTACTAATCTACTATTTAAGCAATTTGAGAGTTTGACAACTTACATAAAATTCGTTTCAGTATTCTACAGGCAGATTAGGTCAAATTTTTGCAAATTTCAATGCGAACCACCAAACACGTCCACAACACTTGGCTATAATCGTTTTAATTCACCATTGGTTTGTGTTTTCGAGTTTCCCTACTAATGTTTTGTAACTTGCGAAATAGAACTTCCTCACTGCTTTTCAGTTTCCAAGGAGTAATGAAGAATTCATAAAACAAAAACAGCCGCATCAGAATATTCAAGATCATATCTCATTCTCATACAAAACAAATCAAGTGCCGAAAAATTTCCTCTTTGATTGTCTGAAAATTAATTGGATTTTTCTTCTTCATAGCCTACACAGGAAAGAACTTTCGTACATAATAAATTACAGTCCTTCATTTGGGTTAATATCTTCCTTTTAATTGTGTCTGAAATCAAGGTTGCTAATCTCACCAAATATTCTGTTAGCCTGGTTTTCTGTAGAACTGAGGATAACAATGTGGAATGTGGGGTCTAGTTTAGCAGGGGATACAACCCGTCGGCTTTGACCAATGACGTCAGAATTCGCCCGAGAGCATGTATTACAAAGATGAAAGAGCAGAGAAGAATGTTCAGAAATAAAGAAATGCAAGAGAGAAAAACTGTACTTCACATATATAAGGGCCAGTAGTATTTTCACGTTAACGATATCGCGTGTTTGTATCTTAGTATTTCTCCGCAAAATACAATGGAAAGAAATGAATGAAGTATATTACTAGCAAAGAATACACCACGTTACATGTATGTCAGTTGTATCTCGGACGTCGTTCAAACTGTATTGCTGAAGTGCAGTACGGGATACAAGTTCAGCGTAGTCGATTTCTTAGTTTCAACTAGCATTGCTGTCCTGTTGTTCACTTGAACTATGTATCCCCTGCTTCACTAAACCGTAAATGAAACACCCGATACAAATTAAAAGCTCATTCGAAGTGTGTTGTTTATGTACAGTACGGAATACGAGTTTGTCGTAAGTCGATTTCTTCGTTTTCACTAGCATTACTGTCCTCTTCTTCACTTGAACGATGTATCCTCCGCTTCAGTAAACCCTAAGTGCAACATGGGATACAAATTGTAGATGTGTTGTTTATTTCGTCTCCGCTAATACTAACAGTCTTTTCTTACGTACATTTCAGTATTAGTGATGACAGAAGGACCTACGTATGTTATATATGTATACCAAACTTCCGTTGACCTCGATATATGTACACTCGTAACGAAAAGGTGGAAATAGACCTATGTTACATTTGCAACCTGTAACTCAATTGAACTACACGGAGACAAGAAGACGACACATGTACAATTTGCATCCCGTACTTCACTATGGGGTGCAGTTTTCTTGTTGCCTTGGACGTTAATAGTATCCCATTCGTTACTTGAGCTATATAGCTATACGCAACACTTGTATCTTGCTCGCCAATTGACATATGTAGTGTCAGTGTAAAGGCTAAGTGAAGGACGGGATACAAATTTCAGTTGTGTCGTCAGTGTAAAGGCGAAGTGAAGGACGGGATGCAAATTTTAGTTGTGTCGTCAGTGTAAAGGTGAAGTGAAGGACGGGACACAAATTTTAGTTATGTCGGGGGTTTCGCCTGTAATATAGCAAGTACACATTTCGTGACGTCATTGGTCAAAGTCGACGGGTGGTATCGGACACTAGAATTTATCCGGTTGTATCCCGTTCTTCAGTTGACCCAAATTCTGTAACAAAGAAAAATATCTTCACCTGCCACAGAACACATTAATGAAAACATTTTGCCACAAATGTACACATCACTTCTTGAATGCGTGTTTGGTTTAGTAATACAACACAGTCAGAGTGACGTCACAGGGAAGTGTCACCATGGTGAAATATGGGGGTATGAATGCAATGAGCCTAATGTTATAGGCTAGTTAAGATGGCGGATATCTGCTTGATGTTTATGATTTAGTATCACCTGCTCTCTTTTTTTTACCTCCATGTTTCTAACCATGTATTAATAATACTTGTGTTAATACGTCAACGCCACTAATCTCTATATACAGAGATCAACATATTCCGGGATACAACCCGTCTGCTTTGACCAATGACGTCATAAGTGAGACAAAGATGCTACAATGGACAATTTTTGAATGGAACAGATCGTATTCGTAAACAAACGAATGTAGCATGCCATAAAATAATATATTTAAAGCGATTATTATTTACGCGCGAATTTCATTTCAACGAGTTGAAGACGACTGAAACAAATAAGAACACGAAAGCAGATATATTATATTTTCTACACGTACTGCAAATACGTCCTAAATAATGAACCGTCGAATAGCGTGAATCGGTGACTAGAAGCAACCTATGTAGGAGGTTATTTCTGGTTAACGATTCCAATTTTACTGTTTGTTGTGCAAAAATATTATAACATATCAGAAACGTGTTTAAAAATGATCTTGTTAGTGAAATACAGAATACGACTAGACTTTAAAAAACGAAAATCTTTAAACACATTACTGCACACGCAAAGAAATAAACCGCAAAAATGACCAAACCTTGCAACCGATAATTACACACTACACGAAAGTCACACCAGCTACAGTAGCTCCAAGTAATACCCAGTAAAATCGATACACCAAGAGTGACAGTAAAAATAAAAAACTCTAGCAGAAACATGAAAAAGGAAAGCAGGAAAATGGCTACATAAAAAGAAACTTACCACATATGAACTTCCAAAGGAGTCTTAAAATCGAGACTGACAAGAACAAAATAAGGACATAACAAGAAATAATAATGTTAGAAGGTCAAACTGTAACGGAAGAAGGAAAATCCAGAATAACTAATGAAAAAATAATAAGGAACACAAACTGCCAGGCACGAATGAGGTACCACCCAAATCAGTTCTTCCCTACCACCCGCCCTCAATCGGATGCAAAATTTTAAAATAATAAAAAAAATGAAACCACCAGTGAATCACATAAACCCTCCAGCAAAGTCACAACAATACCCCTCGGCCTACTGTTGTAACCAGAAAATATTAAAACGACAGAAAAACCTCCTTCCAGAGAAACAAAAAAGTATCACTCGCAAAATACAGTAACATAAACAAACGCAACGTAAAACAAGAAAGAAGTACCAGACCCACTAACACCTAACTAACAAAACGAGACTTTTACATTTTGCTGGCTACTTTCATAAATGCAAGAAATAAACAATAACCTTTAGGAATACTCTTCCTCAGACGGTATTCATCTAAATGGCCTTGCAACACTGAAATCCTTTGCTTTCCCCGCCTGACAACAGATTTCACAGGCCACAGCTCCCCAATATCCCTCGATAATATTAGTACATGCCCCCGTCTTATAATCTTTAAGCTGAATATTGTGATTCGCGACCAAATGATGATAACCCCTTGTATGAAGCAAACCCATCCGATGTGGCTACAGAACCTTCTTCCACATATTCTTCTATTAAGGATCTCAAGACTTCCTTTGTCTGATTTGATACAACCCTAAATACAACATGAGCACAATCTACTCCAGAAACGTACTACTCCAAAAACACAAAGCTCAACAACCTCGTAGCCCCTTTCGTACTTTCTCTTTACAAAATGTGACTTCTACTTCAACTATAACCCCTGGCTGCCCCCAATGACCTCCTATACTTCATAAATTCCCCGCAGACTTCTCTACAAAAACCAGTCGACTACAGTGCCACACGAAGCCCCTGCTTCATGCATGACAGATTTGCAAGAATATTCATAGCAAAAATTGTAGGTTAGAATGACAATTGCTTTTAAATTCAGCCTCGATCTTTCGAACCACGTCCCCCTGCGTATAGATCTCTATTTGTTATTTTTTTTGCATCTCCACATGTATACGTCGGAAGTTCGTGATAATGCAACCTTGTCAAACCCACATAATTCCCACAGACACTGCACTTGCAAAATTCAACAATGACGCCCAGTGTCTGCAAAAATTTTATAGTTAATTTACGGTCACTAATTTTCTGAAGCACGATTTCCGCAGGAAAAAAAAAAATTACTTATCCATAACGAACGGAGCGAGAAATCGTAACCTTATAAATCACGACTACTTTCATTAACAAAAGATGCATAAACAAATTACGAGATGAAAACAAACGCGCGTAAGGAGGAAATCCATAGAAATCATTTAACGTTCATCGACAGCAATCTGCGGCACAAACAAAATAACATCAAATAGTACCTCATTGGTCAAAGCCGACGGTTGGTATCCGACACTAGAACTGACCTGAATAATCAATCGGTTGTCTGCTGTGAATAAGCGCCATCACTGCAAATTGAAATAAATGGATTTGTTTTTAAAAGACAGCGCTAGACATTGCGTAAGACTCTTTTCGTTTACGTTGATTTAAATAATTAGTTCTTTCGAATTCTTTCGGTACTTAATTTCATTCTTATTGAGTCTGAGATAATTTGAAAGAAATAGCTTTTCATTTAGAAGGATGTTTAGTTTTTCATTTTCGTTTGTAGTTATGGACTTATCTATTCCCTTGAATATGGAAGACTTAAAGCAGGCTTCAGGCATAGATATGATGGTAACCATTCGACTTTTCCAAATGTCTGCAGATTACGTTTGATGTCGTGAGTGCTGCGAATATATGCGCCTGTGAACATATGTGTCTGCTCGTCGTTCTCACGATTTATTTGTATGGAGGTGTAGCAAGGATTGACTATGGTGCTCAATTACACGAGGAGCATGGTTTGAGATGCTGACATTGAGGGATATAAGAAAAAATTACGTACTACTGGTGTTTGAGGTATCCTGTATGGTTGTGTGTGCATGAATGTCGTGTGAGTGAGCGTACCGTTTTATACTGGTAATCGTTTTATAGCAAAGTTCGTGGGGAATGTATAACGTATAGGGGCTTTGGGGGGGGGGGGGTTGTGTTATAGTCGGAATCGATGAGTCTCATTTTGGCAAAACCAAGTACAACAGTAGGTAACCTGTGGTGAGATTAGGGGTTTGAAGGGCTATAATTTCAGGTCCACAGAGTGATGATGCAGTTTTTAAAGTAGTTCCTAATCGAATGAAAAAGTGTTGGTGAAATTAATTGAATACCATGTTGCAGAGGGTTCTGTAGTTACTTCTGATAGTTTTTCTTCATATAGGGATTTGGGGAATAGAGGTTTTCAGCATCTTGTCGTGAATCATAATATTGAATTCAGATCTTCATCAAATGGAGGTGGTACCAATAGTATAGAAAGTTATTGATCAGCCATAAAATCTCTTGTAGGGAGGGGGCACGACGCATTTCGACACTACAGAGCGATTCAGATGAATATACATAATGTACTTAATATAAATTGCCCAATTAAGTGTTTCCTTAAACATGTTGGGCAAATGTATCGTCCAAAATTTGTTAGTTAATTTTAGATTGGGATGGAGGGAGAGGAGTGTAACTGGTAATTAAGGAATACAGTGGGGTTAGTTAAAATATTGATGTGGATGTTCTGGGATTGATCCATCATTCTTCATTTTCTTATGTTAGGTAATTTTCTTCTGTGGATATTTTTTTATTATTTTACTTCATTTCGTTGATGTGAACTTTTGGTTTTATATATGTGTATATATACCAGTTATTTCGTGATGCTGTGTTTCTTGTTTATGTGGGTATTTGTTTATTCTTGACGCCAGCTTTGTTTTTTTTGTGGAGGAGTTTGCGTGTGATAAGTTTATTTTTTTTATTTTCATGTTGTACTGAATTTGTCTGTTTTGATGTATTTCTTTGTCGTATTAAATTGTTATGTGTTTATCGTGGGTTCGTCAGATGCAGTGGAGAATACAACTTTTGCAGTCGTTGCTCTTTTTCCCTTACTTAGTACTAGTATCACTACGTTTTTTTCGGTTCTGTACAAGGACTACTTAAGGTGAAACGACTGACATACGTAAAATCTGTATACTGGTGCCAGATAGACGAAAAAAGCGACCTATGTAACACTGATGTCATTTACCCATGTGTCAACTAAAGAACAGGAGAGAAATGTTAGGTATGTGACTATATTTCGCCTTCGCTAGCAGTAGTATCTTCAGTTGACGTTTACTGTTCTCGTTTTTTTTGTCGTCGCTAGAAAGACAATGATAATTTTAAGCAAATACTATTCGTATCGAAGGAAAAAAAATATCCCATACTTCAATTGAACTCTGTGGGTCAACTGAAGTATAGGGTATAATATATGTCGTTTGTTTCCTCCTCCGTGTAGTTGAACTGAGGCCCAGGATGCCAATTTTATGTACATCGATTTTTTTCACTTTCGTTAGCGATAGTATCCTACTCTTTAGGTGACCTATATAGGTCAACTGAAGTATATATAGGACAACTGAAGTATGGGATGCAAATATTTTGTATGTAGGTCTTTTCGCCTTCGCTAGTAGTACTATCTACCTAAGAACAGAATGCTAATAGTTGCAGAAGCGAAAGAAACTACACCTGCAAAATTTGTTTCCCGTACCTCAGTCGACCTATATAGATCAACGGAAGAATAGGATACTAATGCTAATGAAAATGAAGAAGTTGACATACGTTAAATTTGTATTCCATATTTCAGCTAAGCAATACAAATCGACAGAAGTTCGAGATACATCTCATTTATATGTCAACTGAGATATTCCGTGCTAAGGTTCCTTCTATCCCTTTTTTTGTTCACTTTTTACCGAAGTACTGGAACTCAAACATGCGATATTCTTAACATTATCTTCGAAATATTACTAGATGTGATGTATGCCAACCATCTGTTTTATCTCCTGCATTTGTTTATGAACACTCGTCTTTGTTGTTAAATCTGTCTAATAAATCATCTCTGGCAATTCTGACGTCATTGGTCAAAGCTGATGGGTTGTACCCCGTTCTTCAGTAGCCCCCAAAATTTTGCGAAATAATAGAATCTTCAAAAGTTCTGTGCAAAATGTATAGCAAGACTTTTTAGGTCAATTCTAGTGTCTAGTTCCACTCGTCGGCTTTCAGGGATGACGTAATACCTAAGGCAGAGACGCTACATAGTGAAAGCAACCGACCATATTCGTAAACAAAAGAATGTTGGATACGTTAAAATTACAGAGTTCATGTGATTAATTATTTAGTCACAAATTATAGCGACAAGAATGAAAAGTAATGTAAATAAATAAGAACAGAAAAAGAAGTATACATATATATCATGCAGGAACAAAACTTTACAACAGCTTACCAAGACATATAAAATCTCTTACTGAACTACGAAGCTTTAAAAAGTCTGTGACATCCTACCTTCTGAAAAACTGCTACTGTTCAGTCTCACAGTATCTTATGCAAGAAAAAATGTAATTTGTAACTTTAATTGTAGGAATATGTTATAAATATACAGTATTTCAAAAATTTGTAATTATTAACTGTCTAGATCCAATTTGTCATAAAAAATTATAAAATTAATGTCTGACATTTGAAAATCCAATAGCTAAAAAGGCTTTCTGTCCAAAATCCTGTGTACAATATATGTACTTAAAAAGAGATTTATATGGACAAATAAATAAACATGTCTGAAATAACTTATTGTCGTAATTTATGCGAGTAAGGAAAGCACAGAGATCCTTTAAATCGAATACAGTATAGTGCGCAATGAAGCCATAAATTTATCAGCAGCATTAACTCTTAATACTAATTGTTAAATCTAACAGGACGAGTAAACAAGTAACGAAAACTGACAAAAAGTAGGCTATAAGAAATACTTGAATCGGTAACTGGAACTGACCTATATAGATTAATTCCAACCATTCTACATTTCGTTATTTAGACAGTTTTAACAACAAACGTGTGCACTGAATTGTTACAGTATTTCTATGTACGCTATTATTCTCTTCATTACTATGAAAAAGAGAAAAATTCGGAAGCTATACCTACAATATTTATTAGTTTTTCATGCTCGTTCTCATGTCGATAAGAAATTTACAAAAAAAAAAAAAAATAGTACACAGATTTACAGCAAAAGTGCCCAAAATTATGAACCATCGAAGAGTTGGAATCAGTAACTAGAATAGATCTACTATATATGTTAATTCTAGTTAACGATTCCAGTCATTCGATGATTCATTAATTAAATAGTCTTTCAACACGTGTGTGCACTGAAATGTAGGCTAATATGATTTCTGCACTTGTAATTGCTCCCTGAACTGCTCCAAAAAGTTACTAATATTGGAATTGATAACTAGAATTGATCTATATAGGAGGACAGTTAGTTACCGATTACAATTTTTGCTATACACTGGAGTTGTTTTAGAGAGCAATTACAAATGTAGAAATGCTATTACTTTTTGGAGCATACAATTGCAAAAATAATTTACTTATGAGTCTGTGACTGTAATTGACCTACATAGATTAATTCTAGTTATTGATTCCAATATTCCTTTTTTTTTTTAGATAATCGTTAGTCTTTTACTGTCTTTTCATTTAGAATGTAGATCGTTGGTTTCTCCACACTTTATGTTACTGTTTCGTATTTGTTGTTATTCATTTTATTTTTCCCGTTTTTCTGTAACATTTTGGCTTCTGTCCACCTGAAACCTTAACTTTCCTGCCTGTCTCCAGTTAGCTTCAATAATTAATAGTAAAATTAACGCTATGTTATAACGGTATGACTTCACCATGTGCTTTAATGTAATACTCTTGTCTCTAGCAACAGCGAAACAAGGGAAATGACATAGTTCACAGAAGTTACCACATCCAGTTGATGGTGTTGCAAGTGGTGATCTCCATGGAGGTCTCCTTATACCTCTATGGTAGCTTCAAATAAATATGATGTTGAAGGGAAGGTGATACCAGGTGCCCCCACTAGTGTAATACTAAAAAAATGCAATGACCTCCATAAGTTGACAAGTGGAGATTTTGCAGTTATCAGGGCAGGGGCTAATGATGTACCAAAGAATGAAGCCAAGTTGGCAATTCGTTCACTACATAAAGCCTTGTCAGCATTACAAAATACAAATACAAAGGTGATTGTAGTTGGTGTACCACATAGACATGACCTCCCTTAATGGTCTTGTGTAAACCAAGAAATTCAATCTGCAAACAGAAAACTAAAAAAAATAGTGAAAGGGTTCCATAACACTTGTTTTATTGATACTCCTAGTAACAAGGAGCTTTATACAGCACATGGACAACACCATAATGCAACTGGTAAAGAACTAATTGCTACACAGATTTATGAATCAGTGGAAACAAACAGGAAAGTGTACAAAACAGCAAAGAACTTAAATGGAAGGATACTGAAGTCTCAGATAAAGAATCAGTGAGAATTGATACTAACACAACTCCAGCACAAATAACAAAAGAATCCTTAAAAGTGAACTCTGTTTGTGTGGAGAGGACAATTACTCAAGCAATAAACTTACCCAAGAGGACAGTGCAAAAGTTTGAAGAAGCAGCAAATGAGGTGGCAGGAAAGAAGGCACCATATAAGAAGAGAGACCTACTTGCAAAAAGAAGAACAGCAAATCAAGCTCAAGGGATGAGAATACCAACACGTGGAGTACGGCAATCAACCCGAAAAAAGAAACCACAATGGAGGGGCCAGGATTTTTGGTGGGATCAGCAGTGGTTTCACAGACGAAAGCAGTTAACAAAGTGAGTCATCAAGTGGATGAACAGGTATGTGACTATCATAACACACATCACAGTGCATCAAGATTACAGACATTAATGGAACCTACAACTTCAAATATAAAGTCAAATTGCTCTTAGAGGAATACAGACAGAGGCAAACTACTTACTTTTCTACAAGTTAACATACATTGTATTAGAAATAAAATTTTAGAATTAGAACATTTATGTAACACTGAGCATGTAGATGTTATATGTATATCTGAGCACTGGCTAACACAAGAACAAGTAAATATGTTCATTCCCCAAGGGTATGTTGTGGGAGACATGATATGTAGAAAACAGAGAAAGAATGGTGGGGCGAGAATTTTTGTCGAAGAAGGAATAATGTTTTCCAGAATTGATGTATCTACATACTCCTCAGAACTAGATGGGGACTTTAGTTGTGTAAAACTAATGAATAAAAACATAGTGGTAGTTAGTCTTTATAGGTCACCAGATGGTGATGTAAATTTGTTTATTGAAAAATGTGAATTAATAATTTTAAAAAATATTGAAGAGTAAAACGAGAATTGCTATATATGGTAAACACACAGAGACCAGTTGCTAGGACATTTTTGTATGTGCTAAGATCATTAGACCTCTATTGTACAAATAACTGTACCAAAAAGAAAACTGCTGAAGTATGTCTTCGAAAATGTATGCTTAATACCATTAAAACAAGCGAAAATCCGTATTTGATGCACTGGAATATAAATGGCTTAAATTCTAAATCTTCCAGTAGCCTAGGCTACAAACTCGATGAGTTACAAATCCTTCTCTCAGAATGTAAAAACATAAAAATTATTTGTTTAAATGAGCATTGGCTTAGCTCTAATACAATAAATATTTTAAATAAAATTGAAAATTTCAATGTTGCAAGCAGCTATTGCAGGGAGAAAAAATCTCACGGAGGTTGCTGCATACTCCTGGACTCTTCTATAAGCTATGAAGCGAAAACAGATTTTAATTTTTTAAATGAAGATTGTATATTCGAAAGTTGTTGCATAGAACTTAAAGACCTTAATATTTTAATTATTTCAATTTATAGGATTCCAGACAGGCATTTAGTGACACCATTCCTCTCTAAATTCCAGTGCTTGCTAAACAAACTAAAGAAAGAAAAGAAGAAAAAAATTGTAATAGCAGCAGATTTTAATATAAACATTGCAAATGACAATAAAGAATCAACAAAATTTATTGATTCAATTTTTCGGAGTCCACCAGAGAAAATATTCACTCAGCAACATGCATCGACAACATTGTAACAAATTATAACTTTGATAATGTAAATAAATTCTGTCTAGACTTAGGTCTTTCTGATCACTCTGCCTTGTTTGTGTCACTACCAAAAACTGACAAACATAATATAAAGAAGACTTGTATCAAAAGGAGTTTCAATAAAACAAATATTGAAATATTCTATGAAAAACTAAGTAAAGTTAAGTGGTGTTTCAGGGATGGTGATTCAACAAATGAAAACTTTAGTACATTCTTAAACAGTTTTATTGAAGTATTTAATGAAACTTTCCCGCCAAGATCATATTGCAACAAAACATCAAGTAAGATAAAATGGATCACACCAGGAATAAAAATATCGAGTGAGAGGAAAAGGAAGCTACACAATCAACTGAAGTACAACAAAGATCCTGATTTTGTAAAATATGTTAGCAACTATAAAACTATTTTCAAAAAAGTTGTGAAAGCTTCAAAACAAATGGCAAATAACAAATTCATTCTAGGGCAGAAAAATAAAACAAGGGCAGTATGGTCTGTAGTTAAGTCTGTATTAGGTGTCCAAAACCATAAACAAGATATCTCAGAAATCAAACTTAAGGAAAAATTGGTTGTAAATCCAGCTCAAATATCTGAGTGCTTCAATGAATACTTTATAAATGTAGCACAATCTGATTTAGACATAGCAAATTATGAGCAGAAAGTAAATAGTTTTGGGTTAAAAGACAATACCACTCAATGTCTTAAAAAATTCAACACAGTCTCAGCAAAACTTGTTGAAAATATCATACTTTCCTTGAAAGACAAAAACTCGGCTGGCTGGGATGGGATACCCACCAAAATAATTAAAAAAGTTTACAACGTAATAGCTCATCCTCTCTCTCTCATAATAAACAAATCCTTTGAAGACGGTTACTTCCCTGATCTCTTGAAATATGCGGAAGTAAAACCATTGTATAAAAAAGGTTCAAAAGATGATATGGGAAATTATCGCCCCATGTCTATACTTCCTGTCATATCAAAAATATTTGAAAAAATTGCTGCTTTACAGATACAAAGCTTCATCACACAGAATGATATCATTTCACCAAACCAATTTGGCTTCCAACAAGGCAAAAACACAGTAGATGCAATAAATGAGTTTACTGAAAAAATTACTTCATCACTAGATAGGAAAGCTAAGGTCGCAGGAATATTTTGTGATCTTACAAAAGCATTCGACTCTGTAAACCATGCCCTCATGCTTTTCAAACTCAACAGGTATGGAATAAGGGATATTGCTTTGAAATGGTTTGAATCATACCTCTCGGAGAGGAAGCAAAGGGTAATAATCACATCAAATGGAGCAGATTACTTCTCAGAGTGGAAAACTGTCACACAAGGTGTTCCTCAAGGCTCAATTCTTGGACCCATTTTATTCTTGTTCTATGTAAATAACTTGCCTCTCAATATAAATACTCATTTAACTTTGTTTGCAGATGATACTTCTGCCCTAATTGAAAATGAAAATTCTGAAAATGTACCACATTGTGTCATGAATACGTTAAGAAACCTGGAAACATGGTTCAGTCTAAATGGCTTAAGGCTAAACATTTCAAAAACCCACATGATGAGTTTTAAATCCAAAAAGTCAAAAACTGAAGAAATCTGTATCACTCACAACAATCAAAAAATGAAAGAACTTGACTCAGTCAGGTTCCTGGGAATAAACTTAGACAAAACTTTGAGCTGGAATTCTCATATAGAATATCTAGCAAATAAATTAAACAGCCTTGCTTTTGCAATGGAAATTTTAGCCTGTGCCACTGATATGGCCACCAGGAAAATAGCGTATTATAGCTACTTCGAATCAGTTATTCGATATGGCATAATTTTTTGGGGAAACTCTGGAAACGTTACACGGATCTTAAAATTGCAAAAAAGAATCGTTAGCAACATGTGCTCTGCACAGCCAAGGGCATCATGTAGACCATTATTTAGAGATCTAAAAATATTAACTGTTCCCTCTCTATACATCCTTGAGGTGATTCTTTTCCTACGCAGGAGAGCTGATCGATTCAAAAAAAATCATTTTGAACACTCGTATGACACGAGACATAAAGAAAACTTTATGCTCACCTCTCATCGCTTAAAACTGCGTGCTCAGACTCCTCAGTATATAGCCATGAAAATTCACAACTCTATAAAAGGGTGTGGCATGATGAGTATGAAGGTAAATATTTTAAAAAGCAAGTTACATGATTTTCTAATTAAACGATGCTACTACTCTGTGGAAGATTTCATGAAGGATGAAGTGATACTTTGAGCTGGATCCCTAAAATGGAATAAAAATTTCTGATAGTTATAGTAGATGTAAATGCTATAAGTTTGACAAATTTTAAGTAAGTAAATTCTTCACAAAGTATTACTGTAAGTATGACAAAATTGTAAATAAGCTAATTGTAACCTTGACGTGTCTCCTGTACATCAGACATATAGTTATAGTAGATGTAAATGCTATAAGTTTGACAAATTTTAAGGAAGTAAATTCTTCACAAAGTATTACTGTAAGTATGACAAAATTGTAAATAAGCTAATTGTAACCTTGACGTGTCTCCTGTACATCAGACATATGTTCTGAAATATTGTACGTTATGAGATAAATAAAACACATTTAACATTTAACATTAACATGTAAGAACGCCTGTGTAGACAATATTATTGTGAATTTCCATAGGGAGGATTTTACAATTAGACTTGCAGGAAGTGGACTTGCAGATCATGAGCCACTACTCCTTACACTCTGTTAGAGGCAGCCAGTTAAAACTGAAGAATCTAAAGTAGTAGTGGTACGAGGACAGAAGGAAGAGTACATAAATATGTTTGTTGATATATTAGGAAGTGCAGATTGGGACTTTATATATAATTGTCAATCTGGAAAAAGGGAAGCTGAAATTAGCTTTGGTAACCTCTTTAAAAAATACACAGATTTAGGGTATTCTTGCTCACCAGTAAAAAAATTAGATATCCAAATGAAAGGAAAAAGAAAATTCTGAACTGGTTCACACAAGAGCTAGTAGAAATTAGAGGAAACTTGCATATGCTGTACCAGATGCATAAACAAGCCTCTGACCAAGGGGCAGAACAGAGTGTGAACATTCATAGATCATATCTGAAATGCAAAAAATACTATGAAGCTAAACTTCTTCTGGCAAAAAAGCAAGCAGTGGAGAACTATATAGAAAGAGCTCCCAATAAATGCAAGGCAGCCTGGCAAATAATAAAACAAGAGAATACACCGAAACACACTGAAACAGCTCTGCTTCATCCTGAAGAATTAAATGAGTACTTTTTAAACTCAGTTAAAGAAATAACTAACAGTATCAAAGCAACAAATACATCTGCAATGAACCTTGTTGGAACACCACTGCCTGTTAACCTGGCATTTCAATGGAGGTCTGTCACACCTGCTGATGTTATAAAAGCTGTATCCAAATTTTCAGGTTATAAAAGTATGGGCTGTTATTGGGTATCAAATAACATAATTAAAAAGACAGTAGACTCAATCACCAAACCATTAGCTTATATTTTTAAGAAATGTGTAGAATTTGGAGTTTTTCCAGATGCACTCAAGGTATCAAAAGTTGTTCCAGTTTTTAAAAAAAGGAGACAAACATCTCCCCCAAAGCTACAGACCAGTCTCCATTGTTCTAATATTATCAGAGGTATCTGAAGCTCTGAAACACACACAAATAAGAAATTTCTATGAAAAACACAATATCCTATGTAACAATCAGTTTGGCTTTCGAAAGGGGAAGAACACAACAGGGGCCATCTTGGAAATCATTGACCAAACCTTAACAGCTTTTGAAAATAATAACATGGTATCACTGGTATTATGTGAACTAAGCAAAGCTTTCGATTGCATTCCTGTTGACATACTACTGGGGAAACTAGAGTTTTATGGGTTGAGAGGGAGCACTTTATCTCTGATAAATTCTTATTTAAGTAACCGAAAACAATTCGTTTCAGCCAGAAATTTAAATTCTGCCATCATGGAAATCAGCACAAGGGTCTATCCCTCTTCTTCATTGTCGCTATTAATGATTTATCTAAAAATATAGCTCACCCTGTTGTGTGTTATGGTGACGATACAACACTACTAACCACACATCAGAACATTTCAGATCTGAATAACCTAACAAAAGATACGCTAGATAAGGCCCTGGACTGGTTTGCAGCCAATAAGCTCCTATGCAACCCTGACAAAACACAACAACTTTTAATGGGAACATCAAATGAAGTAGGCAATAAGTCGGTAAAACTCTTAGGTATTCACATTGACTGAAAACTATATTGGGAGGAACATGTCAATCATGTATGTGAAAAATATCTCAGGTGGCATACCTTCTCTTGAAACTAAGGGAAGTAGTGAGCTTGGAGTACCTCAGGGTGACATACTTTGGGCTATTCCAGTCACATATTTCATATGGTCTGATTATATGGGGGCACTCCCCTCACATCAAAAACATATTGAAATTACAAAAAAAAAAGTCATACGTATAATATGTAAAAGAGGTCAGAGGGAGCACTGTCGTCCTCTTTTTTCCTGACTCAGAATACTTACAATTATAAATTTATACATCTATGTGTCTGTACTCTATACTAAAAATAATATTTCAGTATTTATTGCCAGAAGGGAAATACATGAACACAACACCAGGGCTAGTCGGTAATTTAGACAAACCGCGCCACAGATTAGCGAGAACAGGAAATCCCCACTCAAAATGTTCAATAAACTGCCAGTTCATGTTAAGTCTATGGATACAAATTCTTTTAAAATTAAGTGGTACAGCTGGCTGTCAGATCATCCTTTCTATGACATTAAAGAATTCTTGAGATGCCTGAGGAGAATGTAAGCATTTAAAAGTTGTCTGTAGTTAAACATATTATTTTGTGTTGTGGCTAATCGTGTGTAATTAAAAAGTTTATACTATAAATAATAAAATACCATATTACATTAGATTATAAGACAGCTTGATGCGTTAACTTTTAAAAGCTATCCTTTGTAATTTGGTACACTGCCATGCTTCAAATGTATTCTATATAATGTATTGACAGAAGTTTATTTTATTATTCTGTATGCACTAGTACATCTTGGATGACGAAGCCAATATCATTCTAAAATGATCTATGGTAAATAAAATTCTTGATTCTTGATCTCTATACTAATTGGATGGCCAACTTCGGCTGTCACAGCGTGCCGTCGTCTGTTAGCGCCACCATATTGCAGTCAGGCGAGAAACTGGATGTGATATTACAGCAAGACCACCTACAATAAATTGTAGGTGGTCTTGATTTCAGTTAGGAAGGTGGCACTCATTTCGTTTGCAAGTATTTACATTTTTGACGATAATACAACTAACTACGCTAACATTAATGCAACGAACTACCAATTTCGTTTTACACGCATGAACACTAAAGTCTACTGTAATATCGTAAATATAAAGTACCTAAAAGCGAAACAATGTTTCCCCCAGGCGTAAGGAACAGTTTTATTCAAGTACATAATGCACTTATCAGTGGCGACACCATCTTTGGCGTTGACAAATACGTAATGGCGTGAATTTGGATATCCACAACAATATGCTGAGTGTTGTCAGGCACTGTATGAAACAACCAAAATTACGTGTAACACTGACACACTGGCTAAGCAGGGATGGCTAGAGGGCAAATGTAAGGATGTAGAGGCTTATCTCACTAGGGGTAAGATAGATACTGCCTACAGGAAAATTAAAGATACCTTTGGAGATAAGAGAACCACTTGTATGAACATCAAGAGCTCAGATGGAAACCCAGTTCTAAGGAAAGAAGGGAAAGCAGAAAGGTGGAAGGAGTATATAGAGTGTCTATACAAGGGCGATGTACTTAAGGCCAATATTATGGAAATGGAAGAGGATGTAGATGAAGATAAAATGGGAGATATGCTACTGCGTGAAGAGTTTGACAGAGCACTGAAAGAGTCGAAACAATCAGTTTAGTAAGTCATGGCTGCAAAATACTAATGCGAATTCTTTACCGAATGGAAAAACTGATAGAAGCCAATCTTGGGGAAGATCAGTTTGGATTCCGTAGAAATATTGGAACACGTGAGCCAATACTGACCCTACGGCTTATCTTAGAAGCTAGGTTAAGGAAAGGCAAACCTACATTTCTAGCATTTATAGACTTAGAGAAAGCTTTTGACAATGTTGACTGGAATAGTATCTTTCTAATTCTAAAGGTGGCAGGGGTAAAATACAGGGAGCGGAGGCTATTTACAATTTGCACAGAAACCAGATGGCAGTTATAAGAGTCGAGGGGCATGAAAGGGAAACAGTGGTTGGAAGGGAGTGAGACAAGGCTGTAGCTTATCCCCGATGTTATTCAATCTGTATATTGAGCAAGCAGTAAAGGAAACATAAGAAAAATTCAGAGTAGGTACTAAAATCCATGGAGAAGAAATAAAAACTTTGAGAATGAGATTTTCACTCTGCAGCGGAGTGTGCGCTGATATGAAACTTCCTAGCAGATTAAAACTGTGTGCCCGACCGAGACTCGAACTCGGGACCTTTGCCTTTCGCGGGCAAGTGCTCTACCAACTGAGCTACCGAAGCACGACTCACGTCCGGTACTCACAGCTTTACTTCTGCCAGTATCCGTCTCCTACCTTCCAAACTTTACAGAAGCTCTTCTGCGAAACTTGCAGAACTAGCACTCCTGAAAGAAAGGATATTGCGGAGACATGGCTTAGCCACAGCCTGGGGGATGTTTCCAGAATGAGATTTTCACTCTGCAGCGGAGTGTGCGCTGATATGAAACTTCCTGGCAGATTAAAACTGTGTGCCCGACCGAGACTCGAACTCGGGACCTTTGCCTTTCGCGGGCAAGTGCTCTACCAACTGAGCTACCGAAGAACGACTCACATCCGGTACACACAGCTTTACTTCTGCCAGTATCCGTCTCCTACCTTCCAAACTTTACAGAAGCTCTTCTGCGAACCTTGCAGAACTAGCACTCCTGAAAGAAAGGATATTGCGGAGACATGGCTTAGCCACAGCCTGGGGGATGTTTCCAGAATGAGATTTTCACTCTGCAGCGGAGTGTGCGCTGATATGAAACTTCCTCGCAGATTAAAACTGTGTGCCCAACCGAGACTCGAACTCGGGACCTTTGCCTTTCGCGGGCAAGTGCTCCACCAACTGAGCTACCGAAGCACGACTCACGTCCGGTACTCACAGCTTTACTTCTGCCAGTATCCGTCTCCTACCTTCCAAACTTTACAGAAGCTCTTCTGCGAACCTTGCAGAACTAGCACTCCTGAAAGAAAGGATATTGCGGAGACATGGCTTAGCCACAGCCTAGGGGATGTTTCCAGAATGAGATTTTCACTCTGCAATGGAGTGTGCGCTGATATGAAACTTCCTGGCAGATTAAAACTGTGTGCCCGACCGAGACTCGAACTCGGGACCTTTGCCTTTCGCGGGCAAGTGCTCTACCAACTGAGCTACCGAAGCACGACTCACGTCCGGTGCTCACAGCTTTACTTCTGCCAGTATCCGTCTCCTACCTTCCAAACTTTACAGAAGCTCTTCTGCGAAACTTGCAGAACTAGCACCCCTGAAAGAAAGGATATTGCGGAGACATGGCTTAGCCACAGCCTGGGGGATGTTTCCAGAATGAGATTTTCACTCTGCAGCGGAGTGTGCGCTGATATGAAACTTCCTGGCAGATTAAAAGTGTGTGCCCGACCGAGACTCGAACTCGGGACCTTTGCCTTTCGCGGGCAAGTGCTCTACCAACTGAGCTACCGAAGCACGACTCACGTCCGGTACTCACAGCCTTACTTCTGCCAGTATCCGTCTCCTACCTTCCAAACTTTACAGAAGCTCTTCCGTGAACCTTGCAGAACTAGCACTCCTGAAAGAAAGGATATTGCGGAGACATGGCTTAGCCACAGCCTGGGGGATGTTTCCAGAATGAGATTTTCACTCTGCAGCGGAGTGTGCGCTGATATGAAACTTCCTAGCAGATTAAAACTGTGTGCCCGACCGAGACTCGAACTCGGGACCTTTGCCTTTCGCGGGCAAGTGCTCTACCAACGGAGCTACCGAAGCACGACTCACGTCCGGTACTCACAGCTTTACTTCTGCCAGTATCCGTCTCCTACCTTCCAAACTTTACAGAAGCTCTTCCGCGAACCTTGCAGAGCTAGCACTCCTGAAAGAAAGGATATTGCGGAGACATGGCTTAGCCACAGCCTGGGGGATATTTCCAGAATGAGATTTTCACTCTGCAGCGGAGTGTGCGCTGATATGAAACTTCCTGGCAGATTAAAACTGTGTGCCCGACCGACACTCGAACTCGGGACCTTTGCCTTTCGCGGGCAAGTGCTCTACCAACTGAGCTACCGAAGCACGACTCACGTCTGGTACTCACAGCCTTACTTCTGCCAGTATCCGTCTCCTACCTTCCAAACTTTACAGAAGCTCTTCCGCGAACCTTGCAGAACTAGCACTCCTGAAAGAAAGGATATTGCGGAGACATGGCTTAGCCACAGCCTGGGGGATGTTTCCAGAATGAGTTTTTCACTCTGCAGCGGAGTGTGCGCTGATATGAAACTTCCTGGCAGATTAAAACTGTGTGCCCGACCGAGACTCGAACTCGGGACCTTTGCCGTTCGCGGGCAAGTGCTCTACCAACGGAGCTACCGAAGCACGACTCACGTCCGGTACTCACAGCTTTACTTCTGCCAGTATCCGTCTCCTACCTTCCAAACTTTACAGAAGCTCTTCCGCGAACCTTGCAGAGCTAGCACTCCTGAAAGAAAGGATATTGCGGAGACATGGCTTAGCCACAGCCTGGGGGATGTTTCCAGAATGAGATTTTCACTCTGCAGCGGAGTGTGCGCTGATATGAAACTTCCTGGCAGATTAAAACTGTGTGCCCGACCGAGACTCGAACTCGGGACCTTTGCCTTTCGCGGGCAAGTGCTCTACCAACTGAGCTACCGAAGCACGACTCACGTCCGGTACTCACAGCTTTACTTCTGCCAGTATCCGTCTCCTACCTTCCAAACTTTACAGAAGCTCTTCTGCGAAACTTGCAGAACTAGCACTCCTGAAAGAAAGGATATTGCGGAGACATGGCTTAGCCACAGCCTGGGGGATGTTTCCAGAATGAGATTTTCACTCTGCAGCGGAGTGTGCGCTGATATGAAACTTCCTGGCAGATTAAAACTGTGTGCCCAACCGAGACTCGAACTCGGGACCTTTGCCTTTCGCGGGCAAGTGCTCTACCAACTGAGCTACCGAAGCACGATTCACGTCCGGTACTCACAGCTTTACTTCTGCCAGTATCCGTCTCCTACCTTCGAAACTTTACAGAAGCTCTTCTGCGAACCTTGCAGAACTAGCACTCCTGAAAGAAAGGATATTGCGGAGACATGGCTTAGCCACAGCCTGGGGGATGTTTCCAGAATGAGATTTTCACTCTGCAGCGGAGTGTGCACTGATATGAAACTTCCTGGCAGATTAAAACTGTGTGCCCGACCGAGACTCGAACTCGGGACCTTTCCCTTTCGCGGGCAAGTGCTCTACCAACTGAGCTACCAAAGCACGACTCACGTCCGGTACTCACAGCTTTACTTCTGCCAGTATCCGTCTCCTACCTTCCAAACTTTACAGAAGCTCTTCTGCGAACCTTGCAGAACTAGCACTCCTGAAAGAAAGGATATTGCGGAGACATGGCTTAGCCACAGCCTGGGGTATGTTTCCAGAATGAGATTTTCACTCTGCAGCGGAGTGTGCGCTGATATGAAACTTCCTGGCAGATTAAAACTGTGTGCCCGACCGAGACTCGAACTCGGGCCTTTGCCTTTCGCGGGCAAGTGCTCTATCAGCTGAGCTACCAAAGCACGACTCACGTCCGGTACTCACAGCTTTACTTCTGCCAGTATCCGTCTCCTACCTTCCAAACTTTACAGAAGCTCTTCTGCGAACCTTGCAGAACTAGCACTCCTGAAAGAAAGGATATTCCGGAGACATGGCTTAGCCACAGCCTGGGGGATGTTTCCAGAATGAGATTTTCACTCTGCAGTGGAGTGTGCGCTGATATGAAACTTCGTGGCAGATTAAAACTGTGTGCCCGACCGAGACTCGAACTCGGGTCCTTTGCCTTTCGCGGGCAAGTGCTCTACCAGCTGAGCTACCGAAGCACGACTCACGTCCGGTACTCACAGCTTTACTTCTGCCAGTATCCGTCTCCTACCTTCCAAACTTTACAGAAGCTCTTCTGCGAACCTTGCAGAACTAGCACTCCTGAAAGAAAGGATATTGCGGAGACATGGCTTAGCCACAGCCTGGGGGATGTTTCCAGAATGAGATTTTCACTCTGCAGCGGAGTGTGCGCTGATATGAAACTTCCTGGCAGATTAAAACTGTGTGCCCGACCGAGACTCGAACTCGGGACCTTTGCGTTTCGCGGGCAAGTGCTCTACCAACTGAGCTACCGAAGAACGACTCACATCCGGTACTCACAGCTTTACTTCTGCCAGTATCCGTCTCCTACCTTCCAAACTTTACAGAAGCTCTTCTGCGAACCTTGCAGAACTAGCACTCCTGAAAGAAAGGATATTGCGGAGACATGGCTTAGCCACAGCCTGGGGATGTTTCCAGAATGAGATTTTCACTCTGCAGCGGAGTGTGCGCTGATATGGAACTTCCTGGCAGATTAAAACTGTGTGCCCGACCGAGACTCGAACTCGGGACCTTTGCCTTTCGCGGGCAAGTGCTCCACCAACTGAGCTACCGAAGCACGACTCACGTCCGGTACTCACAGCTTTACTTCTGCCAGTATCCGTCTCCTACCTTCCAAACTTTACAGAAGCTCTTCTGCGAACCTTGCAGGACTAGCACTCCTGAAAGAAAGGATATTGCGGAGACATGGCTTAGCCACAGCCTAGGGGATGTTTCCAGAATGAGATTTTCACTCTGCAATGGAGTGTGCGCTGATATGAAACTTCCTGGCAGATTAAAACTGTGTGCCCGACCGAGACTCGAACTCGGGACCTTTGCCTTTCGCGGGCAAGTGCTCTACCAACTGAGCTACCGAAGCACGACTCACGTCTGGTACTCACAGCCTTACTTCTGCCAGTATCCGTCTCCTACCTTCCAAACTTTACAGAAGCTCTTCCGCGAACCTTGCAGAACTAGCACTCCTGAAAGAAAGGATATTGCGGAGACATGGCTTAGCCACAGCCTGGGGGATGTTTCCAGAATGAGATTTTCACTCTGCAGCGGAGTGTGCGCTGATATGAAACTTCCTAGCAGATTAAAACTGTGTGCCCGACCGAGACTCGAACTCGGGACCTTTGCCTTTCGCGGGCAAGTGCTCTACCAACGGAGCTACCGAAGCACGACTCACGTCCGGTACTCACAGCTTTACTTCTGCCAGTATCCGTCTCCTACCTTCCAAACTTTACAGAAGCTCTTCCGTGAACCTTGCAGAGCTAGCACTCCTGAAAGAAAGGATATTGCGGAGACATGGCTTAGCCACAGCCTGGGGGATATTTCCAGAATGAGATTTTCACTCTGCAGCGGAGTGTGCGCTGATATGAAACTTCCTGGCAGATTAAAACTGTGTGCCCGACCGAGACTCGAACTCGGGACCTTTGCCTTTCGCGGGCAAGTGCTCTACCAACTGAGCTACCGAAGCACGACTCACGTCTGGTACTCACAGCCTTACTTCTGCCAGTATCCGTCTCCTACCTTCCAAACTTTACAGAAGCTCTTCCGCGAACCTTGCAGAACTAGCACTCCTGAAAGAAAGGATATTGCGGAGACATGGCTTAGCCACAGCCTGGGGGATGTTTCCAGAATGAGTTTTTCACTCTGCAGCGGAGTGTGCGCTGATATGAAACTTCCTAGCAGATTAAAACTGTGTGCCCGACCGAGACTCGAACTCGGGACCTTTGCCGTTCGCGGGCAAGTGCTCTACCAACGGAGCTACCGAAGCACGACTCACGTCCGGTACTCACAGCTTTACTTCTGCCAGTATCCGTCTCCTACCTTCCAAATTTTACAGAAGCTCTTCCGCGAACCTTGCAGAGCTAGCACTCCTGAAAGAAAGGATATTGCGGAGACATGGCTTAGCCACAGCCTGGGGGATGTTTCCAGAATGAGATTTTCACTCTGCAGCGGAGTGTGCGCTGATATGAAACTTCCTGGCAGATTAAAACTGTGTGCCCGACCGAGACTCGAACTCGGGACCTTTGCCTTTCGCGGGCAAGTGCTCTACCAACTGAGCTACCGAAGCACGACTCACGTCCGGTACTCACAGCTTTACTTCTGCCAGTATCCGTCTCCTACCTTCCAAACTTTACAGAAGCTCTTCTGCGAAACTTGCAGAACTAGCACTCCTGAAAGAAAGGATATTGCGGAGACATGGCTTAGCCACAGCCTGGGGGATGTTTCCAGAATGAGATTTTCACTCTGCAGCGGAGTGTGCGCTGATATGAAACTTCCTGGCAGATTAAAACTGTGTGCCCAACCGAGACTCGAACTCGGGACCTTTGCCTTTCGCGGGCAAGTGCTCTACCAACTGAGCTACCGAAGCACGACTCACGTCCGGTACTCACAGCTTTACTTCTGCCAGTATCCGTCTCCTACCTTCGAAACTTTACAGAAGCTCTTCTGCGAACCTTGCAGAACTAGCACTCCTGAAAGAAAGGATATTGCGGAGACATGGCTTAGCCACAGCCTGGGGGATGTTTCCAGAATGAGATTTTCACTCTGCAGCGGAGTGTGCGCTGATATGAAACTTCCTGGCAGATTAAAACTGTGTGCCCGACCGAGACTCGAACTCGGGACCTTTCCCTTTCGCGGGCAAGTGCTCTACCAACTGAGCTACCAAAGCACGACTCACGTCCGGTACTCACAGCTTTACTTCTGCCAGTATCCGTCTCCTACCTTCCAAACTTTACAGAAGCTCTTCTGCGAACCTTGCAGAACTAGCACTCCTGAAAGAAAGGATATTGCGGAGACATGGCTTAGCCACAGCCTGGGGTATGTTTCCAGAATGAGATGTTCACTCTGCAGCGGAGTGTGCGCTGATATGAAACTTCCTGGCAGATTAAAACTGTGTGCCCGACCGAGACTTGAACTCGGGACCTTTGCATTTCGCGGGCAAGTGCTCTACCAACTGAGCCTCCGAAGCACGACTCACGTCCGGTACTCACAGCTTTACTTCTGCCAGTATCCGTCTCCTACCTTCCAAACTTTACAGAAGCTCTTCTGCGAACCTTGCAGAACTAGCACTCCTGAAAGAAAGGATATAGCGGAGACATGGCTTAGCCACAGCCTGGGGGATGTTTCCAGAATGAGATTTTCACTCTGCAGCGGAGTGTGCGCTGATATGAAACTTCCTGGCAGATTAAAACTGTGTGCCCGACCGAGACTCGAACTCGGGCCTTTGCCTTTCGCGGGCAAGTGCTCTATCAGCTGAGCTACCAAAGCACGACTCACGTCCGGTACTCACAGCTTTACTTCTGCCAGTATCCGTCTCCTACCTTCCAAACTTTACAGAAGCTCTTCTGCGAACCTTGCAGAACTAGCACTCCTGAAAGAAAGGATATTCCGGAGACATGGCTTAGCCACAGCCTGGGGGATGTTTCCAGAATGAGATTTTCACTCTGCAGTGGAGTGTGCGCTGATATGAAACTTCGTGGCAGATTAAAACTGTGTGCCCGACCGAGACTCGAACTCGGGTCCTTTGCCTTTCGCGGGCAAGTGCTCTACCAGCTGAGCTACCGAAGCACGACTCACGTCCGGTACTCACAGCTTTACTTCTGCCAGTATCCGTCTCCTACCTTCCAAACTTTACAGAAGCTCTTCTGCGAACCTTGCAGAACTAGCACTCCTGAAAGAAAGGATATTGCGGAGACATGGCTTAGCCACAGCCTGGGGGATGTTTCCAGAATGAGATTTTCACTCTGCAGCGGAGTGTGCGCTGATATGAAACTTCCTGGCAGATTAAAACTGTGTGCCCGACGGAGACTCGAACTCGGGACCTTTGCCTTTCGCGGGCAAGTGCTCTACCAACTGAGCTACCGAAGCACGACTCACGTCCGGTACTCACAGCTTTACTTCTGCCAGTATCCGTCTCCTACCTTCCAAACTTTACAGAAGCTCTTCTGCGACCCTTGCAGAACTAGCACTCCTGAAAGAAAGGATATTGCGGAGATATGGCTTAGCCACAGCCTGGGGGTTGTTTCCAGAATGAGATTTTCACTCTGCAGCAGAGTGTGCGCTGATATGAAACTTCCTGGCAGATTAAAACTGTGTGCCCGACCGAGACTCGAACTCGGGACCTTTGCCTTTCGCGGGCAAGTGCTCCACCAACTGAGCTACCGAAGCACGTCTCACGTCCAGTACTCACAGCTTTACTTCTGCCAGTATCTGTCTCCTACCTTCCAAACTTTACAGAAGCTCTTCTGTGAACCTTGCAGAACTAGCACTCCTGAAAGAAAGGATATTGCGGAGACATGGCTTAGCCACAGCCTGGGGGATGTTTCCAGAATGAGATTTTCACTCTGCAGCGGAGTGTGCGCTGATATGAAACTTCCTGGCAGATTAAAACTGTGTGCCTGACCGAGACTCGAACTCGGGACCTTTGCCATTCGCAGGCAATTGCTCTACCAACTGAGCTACCTAAGCACGACTCACGTCCGGTACTCACAGCTTTACTTCTGCCAGTATCCGTCTCCTACCTTCCAAACTTTACAGAAGCTCTTCTGCGAACCTTGCAGAACTAGCACTCCTGAAAGAAAGGATATTGCGGAGACATGGCTTAGCCACAGCCTGGGGGATGTTTCCAGAATGAGATTTTCACTCTGCAGCGGAGTGTGCGCTGATATGAAACTTCCTGGCAGATTAAAACTGTGTGCCCGACCGAGACTCGAACTCGGGACCATTGCCTTTCCGCAGTGGTTAGCACACTGGACTCGCATTCGGGAGGACGACGGTTGAATCCCGTCTCCGGCCATTCTGATTTAGGTTTTCCGTGATTTCCCTAAATCGTTGCAGGCAAATGCCGGGATGGTCCCTTTGAAAGGGCACGGCCGATTTCCTTCCCAATCCTTCCCTAACCCGAGCTTGCGCTCCGTCTCTAATGACTTCGTCGTCGACGGGACGTTAAACACTAACCACCACCACCACCATTGCCTTTCGCGGGCAAGTGCTCTACCAACTGAGCTACCGAAGCACGACTCACGTCCGGTACTCACAGCTTTACTTCTGCCAGTATCCGTCTCCTACCTTCCAAACTTTACAGAAGCTCTTCTGCGAAACTTGCAGAACTAGCACTCCTGAAAGAGAGGATATTGCGGAGACATGGCTTAGCCACAGCCTGGGGGATGTTTCCAGAATGAGATTTTCACTCTGCAGCGGAGTGTGCGCTGATATGAAACTTCCTGGCAGATTAAAACTGTGTGCCCGACCGAGACTCGAACTCGGGACCTTTGCCTTTCGCAGGCAAGTGCTCTACCAACTGAGCCTCCGAAGCACGACTCACGTCCGGTACTCACAGCTTTACTTCTGCCAGTATCCGTCTCCTTCCTTCCAAACTTTACAGAAGCTCTTCTGCGAACCTTGCAGAACTAGCACTCCTGAAAGAAAGGATATTGCGGAGACATGGCTTAGCCACAGCCTGGGGGATGTTTCCAGAATGAGATTTTCAATCTGTAGCAGAGTGTGCGCTGATATGAAACTTCCTGGCAGATTAAAACGGTGTGCCCGACCTTGACTCGAACTCGGGACCTTTGCCTTTCACGGGCAAGTGCTCTACCAACTGAGCTACCGAAGCACGACTCACGTCCGGTACTCACAGCTTTACTTCTGCCAGTATCCGTCTCCTACCTTCCAAACTTTACAGAAGCTCTTCTGCGAACCTTGCAGAACTGGCACTCCTGAAAGAAAGGATATTGCGGAGATATGGCTTAGCCACAGCCTGGGGGATGTTTCCAGAATGAGATTTACACTCTGCAGCAGAGTGTGCGCTGATATGAAACTTCCTGGCAGATTAAAACTGTGTGCCCAACCGAGACTCGAACTCAGGACCTTTGCCTTTCGCGGGCAAGTGCTCTACCAACTGAGCTACCGAAGCACGACTCACGTCCGGTACTCACAGCTTTACTTCTGCCAGTATCCGTCTCCTACCTTCCAAACTTTACAGAAGCTCTTCTGCGAACCTTGCAGAACTAGCACTCCTGAAAGAAAGGATATTGCGGAGACATGGCTTAGCCACAGCCTGGGGGATGTTTCCAGAATGAGATTTATACTCTGCAGCGGAGTGTGCGCTGATATGAAACTTCCTGGCAGATTAAAACTGTGTGCCCGACCGAGACTCGAACTCGGGCCTTTGCCTTTCGCGGGCAAGTGCTCTATCAGCTGAGCTACCAAAGCACGACTCACGTCCGGTACTCACAGCTTTACTTCTGCCAGTATCCGTCTCCTACCTTCCAAACTTTACAGAAGCTCTTCTGCGAACCTTGCAGAACTAGCACTCCTGAAAGAAAGGATATTGCGGAGACATGGCTTAGCCACAGCCTGGGGGATGTTTCCAGAATGAGATTTTCACTCTGCAGCGGAGTGTGCGCTGATATGAAACTTCCTGGCAGATTAAAACTGTGTGCCCGACCGAGACTCGAACTCTGGTCCTTTGCCTTTCGCGGGCAAGTGCTCTACCAGCTGAGCTACCGAAGCACGACTCACGTCCGGTACTCACAGCTTTACTTCGGCCAGTATCCGTCTCCTACCTTCCAAACTTTACAGAAGCTCTTCTGCGAAACTTGCAGAACTAGCACTCCTGAAAGAAAGGATATTGCGGAGACATGGCTTAGCCACAGCCTGGGGGATGTTTCCAGAATGAGATTTTCACTCTACAGCGGAGTGCGCGCTGATATGAAACTTCCTGGCAGATTAAAACTGTGTGCCCGACCGAGACTCGAACTCGGGACCTTTGCCTTTCGCGGGCAAGTGCTCTACCAACTGAGCTACCGAAGCACGACTCACGTCCGGTACTCACAGCTTTACTTCTGCCAGTATCCGTCTCCTACCTTCCAAACTTTACAGAAGCTCTTCTGTGAACCTTGCAGAACTAGCACTCCTGAAAGAAAGGATATTGCGGAGACATGGCTTAGCCACAGCCTGGGGGATGTTTCCAGAATGAGATTTTCACTCTGCAGCGGAGTGTGCGCTGATATGAAACTTCCTGGCAGATTAAAACTGTGTGCCCGACCGAGACTCGAACTCGGGACCTTTGCCTTTCGCAGGCAAGTGCTCTACCAACTGAGCTACCGAAGCACGACTCACGTCCGGTACTCACAGCTTTACTTCTGCCAGTATCCGTCTCCTACCTTCCAAACTTTAGAGAAGCTCTTCCGCGAACCTTGCAGAACTAGCACTCCTGAAAGAAAGGATATTGCGGAGACATGGCTTAGCCACAGCCTGGGGGATGTTTCCAGAATGAGATTTTCACTCTGCAGCGGAGTGTGCGCTGATATGAAACTTCCTGGCAGATTAAAACTGTGTGCCCAACCGAGACTCGAACTCGGGACCATTGCCTTTCCGCAGTGGTTAGCACACTGGACTCGCATTCGGGAGGACGACGGTTCAATCCCGTCTCCGGCCATTCTGATTTAGGTTTTCCGTGATTTCCCTAAATCGTTTCAGGAAAATGCCGGGATGGTCCCTTTGAAAGGGCACGGCCGATTTCCTTCCCAATCCTTCCCTAACCCGAGCTTGCGCTAAGTCTCTAATGACCTCGTCGTCGACGGGACGTAAAACACTAACCACGACCACCAACAATGCCTTTCGCGGGCAAGTGCTCTACCAACTGAGCTACCGAAGCACGACTCACGTCCGGTACTCACAGCTTTACTTCTGCCAGTATCCGTCTCCTTCCTTCCAAACTTTACAGAAGCTCTTCTGCGAACCTTGCAGAACTAGCACTCCTGAAAGAAAGGATATTGCGGAGACATGGCTTAGCCACAGCCTGGGGGATGTTTCCAGAATGAGATTTTCACTCTGCAGCGGAGTGTGCGCTGATATGAAACTTCCTGGCAGATTAAAACTTTGTGTCCGACCGAGACTCGAACTCGGGATCTTTGTCATTCGCGGGCAAGTGCTCTACCAACTGAGCTACCGAAGCACGACTCACGTCCGGTACTCACAGCTTTACTTCTGCCAGTATCCGTCTCCTACCTTACAAACCTTACAGAAGCTCTTCTGCGAAACTTGCAGAACTAGCACTCCTGAAAGAAAGGATATTGCGGAGACATGGCTTAGCCACAGCCTGGGGGATGTTTCCAGAATGAGATTTTTACTCTGCAGCGGAGTGTGCGCTGATATGAAACTTCCTGGCAGATTAAAACTGTGTGCCTGACCGAGACTCGAACTCGGGACCTTTGCCTTTCGCGGGCAAGTGCTCTACCAACTGAGCTACCGAAGCACGACTCACGTCCGGTACTCACAGCTTTACTTCTGCCAGTATCCGTCTCCTTTCTTCCAAACTTTACAGAAGCTCTTCTGCGAACCTTGCAGAACTAGCACTCCTGAAAGAGAGGATATTGCGGAGACATGGCTTAGCCACAGCCTGGGGGATGTTTCCAGAATGAGATTTTCACTCTGCAGCGGAGTGTGCGCTGATATGAAACTTCCTGTCAGATTAAAACTGTGTGCCCGACCGAGACTCGAACTCGGGACCTTTGCCTTTCGCAGGCAAGTGCTCTACCAACTGAGCCTCCGAAGCACGACTCACGTCCGGTACTCACAGCTTTACTTCTGCCAGTATCCGTCTCCTACCTTCCAAACTTTACAGAAGCTCTTCTGCGAAACTTGCAGAACTAGCACTCCTGAAAGAAAGGATATTGCGGAGACATGGCTTAGCCACAGCCTGGGGGATGTTTCCAGAATGAGATTTTCAATCTGCAGCAGAGTGTGCGCTGATATGAAACTTCCTGGCAGATTAAAACTGTGTGCCCGACCGAGACTCGAACTCGGGACCTTTGCCTTTCGCGGGCAAGTGCTCTACCAACTGAGCTACCGAAGCACGACTCACGTCCGGTACTCACAGCTTTACTTCTGCCAGTATCCGTCTCCTTCCTTCCAAACTTTACAGAAGCTCTTCTGCGAAACTTGCAGAACTAGCACTCCTGAAAGAAAGGATATTGCGGAGACATGGCTTAGTCACAGCCTGGGGGATGTTTCCAGAATGAGATTTTCACTCTGCAGCGGAGTGTGCGCTGATATGAAACTTCCTGGCAGATTAAAACTGTGTGCCCGATCGAGACTCGAACTCGGGACCTTTGCCTTTCGCGGGCAAGTGCTCTACCAACTGAGCTACCGACGCACGATTCATGTCCGGTACTCACAGCTTTACTTCTGCCAGTATCCGTCTCCTACCTTCCAAACTTTACACAAGCTCTTCCGCGAACCTTGCAGAACTAGCACTCCTGAAAGAAAGGATATTGCGGAGACATGGCTTAGCCACAGCCTGGGGGATGTTTCCGGAATGAGATTTTCACTCTGCAGCGGAGTGTGCGCTGATATGAAACTTCCTGGCAGATTAAAACTGTGTGCCCAGCCGAGACTCGAACTCAGGACCTTTGCCTTTCGCGGGCAAGTGCTCTACCAACTGAGCTACCGAAGCACGACTCACGTCCGGTACTCACAGCTTTACTTCTGCCAGTATCCGTCTCCTACCTTCCAAACTTTACAGAAGCTCTTCCGCGAACCTTGCAGAACTAGCACTCCTGAAAGAAAGGATATTGCGGAGATATGGCTTAGCCACAGCCTGGGGGATGTTTCCAGAATGAGATTTTCACTCTGCAGCGGAGTGTGCGCTGATATGAAACTTCCTGGCAGATTAAAACTGTGTGCCCGACCGAGACTCGAACTCGGGACCTTTGCCTTTCGCAGGCAAGTGCTCTACCAACTGAGCTTCCGAAGCACGACTCACGTCCGGTACTCACAGCTTTACTTCTGCCAGTATGTGTCTCCTACCTTCCAAACTTTACAGAAGCTCTTCCGCGAACCTTGCAGAACTAGCACTCCTGAAAGAAAGGATATTGCGGAGACATGGCTTAGCCACAGCCTGGGGGATGTTTCCAGAATGAGATTTTCACTCTGCAGCGGTGTGTGCTCTGATATGAAACTTCCTGGCAGATTAAACTGTGTGCCCGACCGAGACTCGAACTCGGGACCATTACCTTTCCGCAGTGGTTAGCACACTGGACTCGCATTCGGGAGGACGACGGTTCAATCCCGTCCCCGGCCATTCTGATTTAGGTTTTCCGTGATTTCCCTAAATCGTTTCAGGAAAATGCCGGGATGGTCCCTTTGAAAGGGCACGGCCGATTTCCTTCCCAATCCTTCCCTAACCCGAGCTTGCGCTCCGTCTCTAATGACCTCGTCGTCGACGGGACGTTAAACACTAACCACGACCACCACCAATGCCTTTCGCGGGCAAGTGCTCTACCAACTGAGCTACCGAAGCACGACTCACGTCCGGTACTCACAGCTTTACTTCTGCCAGTATCCGTCTCCTTCCTTCCAAACTTTACAGAAACTCTTCTGCGAACCTTGCAGAACTAGCACTCCTGAAAGAAAGGATATTGCGGAGACATGGCTTAGCCACAGCCTGGGGGATGTTTCCAGAATGAGATTTTCACTCTGCAGCGGAGTGTGCCCTGATATGAAACTTCCTGGCAGATTAAAACTGTGTGCCCGACCGAGACTCGAACTCGGGACCATTGCCTTTCCGCAGTGGTTAGCACACTGGACTCGCATTCGGGAGGACGACGGTTCAATCCCGTCTCCGGCCATTCTGATTTAGGTTTTCCGTGATTTCCCTAAATCGTTTCAGGCAAATGCCGGGATGGTCCCTTTGAAAGGGCACGGCCGATTTCCTTCCCAATCCTTCCCTAACCCGAGCTTGCGCTCCGTCTCTAATGACCTCGTCGTCGACGGGACGTTAAACACTAACCACCACCACCACCATTGCCTTTCGCGGGCAAGTGCTCTACCAACTGAGCTACCGAAGCACGACTCACGTCCGGTACTCACAGCTTTACTTCTGCCAGTATCCGTCTCCTACCTTCCAAACTTTACAGAAGCTCTTCTGCGAAACTTGCAGAACTAGCACTCCTGAAAGAAAGGATATTGCGGAGACATGGCTTAGCCACAGCCTGGGGGATGTTTCCAGAATGAGATTTATACTCTGCAGCGGAGTGTGCGCTGATATGAAACTTCCTGGCAGATTAAAACTGTGTGCCCGACCGAGACTCGAACTCGGGCCTTTGCCTTTCGCGGGCAAGTGCTCTATCAGCTGAGCTACCAAAGCACGACTCACGTCCGGTACTCACAGCTTTACTTCTGCCAGTATCCGTCTCCTACCTTCCAAACTTTACAGAAGCTCTTCTGCGAACCTTGCAGAACTAGCACTCCTGAAAGAAAGGATATTGCGGAGACATGGCTTAGCCACAGCCTGGGGGATGTTTCCAGAATGAGATTTTCACTCTGCAGCGGAGTGTGCGCTGATATGAAACTTCCTGGCAGATTAAAACTGTGTGCCCGACCGAGACTCGAACTCTGGTCCTTTGCCTTTCGCGGGCAAGTGCTCTACCAGCTGACCTACCGAAGCACGACTCACGTCCGGTACTCACAGCTTTACTTCTGCCAGTATCCGTCTCCTACCTTCCAAACTTTACAGAAGCTCTTCTGCGAAACTTGCAGAACTAGCACTCCTGAAAGAAAGGATATTGCGGAGACATGGCTTAGCCACAGCCTGGGGGATGTTTCCAGAATGAGATTTTCACTCTACAGCGGAGTGCGCGCTGATATGAAACTTCCTGGCAGATTAAAACTGTGTGCCCGACGGAGACTCGAACTCGGGACCTTTGCCTTTCGCGGGCAAGTGCTCTACCAACTGAGCTACCGAAGCACGACACACGGCCGGTACTCACAGCTTTACTTCTGCCAGTATCCGTCTCCTACCTTCCAAACTTTACAGAAGCTCTTCTGTGAACCTTGCAGAACTAGCACTCCTGAAAGAAAGGATATTGCGGAGACATGGCTTAGCCACAGCCTGGGGGATGTTTCAAGAATGAGATTTTCACTCTGCAGCGGAGTGTGCGCTGATATGAAACTTCCTGGCAGATTAAAACTGTGTGCCCGACCGAGACTCAAACTCGGGACCTTTGCCTTTCGCAGGCAAGTGCTCTACCAACTGAGCCACCGAAGCACGACTCACGTCCGGTACTCACAGCTTTACTTCTGCCAGTATCCGTCTCCTACCTTCCAAACTTTACAGAAGCTCTTCCGCGAACCTTGCAGAACTAGCACTCCTGAAAGAAAGGATATTGCGGAGACATGGCTTAGCCACAGCCTGGGGGATGTTTCCAGAATGAGATTTTCACTCTGCAGCGGAGTGTGCGCTGATATGAAACTTCCTGGCAGATTAAAACTGTGTGCCCGACCGAGACTCGAACTCGGGACCATTGCCTTTCCGCAGTGGTTAGCACACTGGACTCGCATTCGGGAGGACGACGGTTCAATCCCGTCTCCGGCCATTCTGATTTAGGTTTTCCGTGATTTCCCTAAATCGTTTCAGGAAAATGCCGGGATGGTCCCTTTGAAAGGGCACGGCCGATTTCCTTCCCAATCCTTCCCTAACCCGAGCTTGCGCTAAGTCTCTAATGACCTCGTCGTCGACGGGACGTTAAACACTAACCACGACCACCAACAATGCCTTTCGCGGGCAAGTGCTCTACCAACTGAGCTACCGAAGCACGACTCACGTCCGGTACTCACAGCTTTACTTCTGCCAGTATCCGTCTCCTTCCTTCCAAACTTTACAGAAGCTCTTCTGCGAACCTTGCAGAACTAGCACTCCTGAAAGAAAGGATATTGCGGAGACATGGCTTAGCCACAGCCTGGGAGATGTTTCCAGAATGAGATTTTCACTCTGCAGCAGAGTGTGCGCTGATATGAAACTTCCTGGCAGATTAAAACTTTGTGTCCGACCGAGACTCGAACTCGGGATCTTTGTCATTCGCGGGCAAGTGCTCTACCAACTGTGCTACCGAAGCACGACTCACGTCCGGTACTCACAGCTTTACTTCTGCCAGTATCCGTCTCCTACCTTACAAACTTTACAGAAGCTCTTCTGCGAAACTTGCAGAACTAGCACTCCTGAAAGAAAGGATATTGCGGAGACATGGCTTAGCCACAGCCTGGGGGATGTTTCCAGAATGAGATTTTTACTCTGCAGCGGAGTGTGCGCTGATATGAAACTTCCTGGCAGATTAAAACTGTGTGCCTGACCGAGACTCGAACTCGGGACCTTTGCCTTTCGCGGGCAAGTGCTCTACCAACTGAGCTACCGAAGCACGACTCACGTCCGGTACTCACAGCTTTACTTCTGCCAGTATCCGTCTCCTTTCTTCCAAACTTTACAGAAGCTCTTCTGCGAACCTTGCAGAACTAGCACTCCTGAAAGAGAGGATATTGCGGAGACATGGCTTAGCCACATCCTGGGGGATGTTTCCAGAATGAGATTTTCACTCTGCAGCGGAGTGTGCGCTGATATGAAACTTCCTGGCAGATTAAAACTGTGTGCCCGACCGAGACTCGAACTCGGGACCTTTGCCTTTCGCAGGCAAGTGCTCTACCAACTGAGCCTCCGAAGCACGACTCACGTCCGGTACTCACAGCTTTACTTCTGCCAGTATCCGTCTCCTTCCTTCCAAACTTTACAGAAGCTCTTCTGCGAAACTTGCAGAACTAGCACTCCTGAAAGAAAGGATATTGCGGAGACATGGCTTAGCCACAGCCTGGGGGATGTTTCCAGAATGAGATTTTCAATCTGCAGCAGAGTGTGCGCTGATATGAAACTTCCTGCCAGATTAAAACGGTGTGCCCGACCGAGACTCGAACTCGGGACCTTTGCCTTTCGCGGGCAAGTGCTCTACCAACTGAGCTACCGAAGCACGACTCACGTCCGGTATTCACAGCTTTACTTCTGCCAGTATCCGTCTCCTATCTTCCAAACTTTACAGAAGCTCTTCTGCGAACCTTGCAGAACTAGCACTCCTGAAAGAAAGGATATTGCGGAGACATGCCTTAGCCACAGCCTGGGGGATGTTTCCAGAATGAGATTTTTACTCTGCAGCGGAGTGTGCGCTGATATGAAACCTTCTGGCAGATTAAAACTGTGTGCCCGACCGAGACTCGAACTCAGGACCTTTGCCTTTCGCGGGCAAGTGCTCTACCAACTGAGCTACCGAAGCACGACTCACGTCCGGTACTCACAGCTGTACTTCTGCCAGTATCCGTCTCCTACCTTCCAAACTTTACAGAAGCTCTTCCGCGAACCTTGCAGAACTAGCACTCCTGAAAGAAAGGATATTGCGGAGATATGGCTTAGCCACAGCCTGGGGGATGTTTCCAGAGTGAGATTTTCACTCTGCAGCGGAGTGTGCGCTGATATGAAACTTCCTGGCAGATTAAAACTGTGTGCCCGACCGAGACTCGAACTCGGTACCTTTGCCTTTCATGGGTAAGTGCTCCACATACTGAGCTACCGAAGCACGACTCACGTCCGGTACTCACAGCTTTACTTCTGCCAGTATCCGTCTCCTACCTTCCAAACTTTACAGAAGCTCTTCCGCGAACCTTGCAGAACTAGCACTCCTGAAAGAAAGGATATTGCGGAGACATGGCTTAGCCACAGCCTGGGGGATGTTTCCAGAATGAGATTTTCACTCTGCAGCGGAGTGTGCGCTGATATGAAACTTCCTGGCAGATTAAAACTGTGTGCCCGACCGAGACTCGAACTCGGGACCTTTGCCTTTCGCGGGCAAGTGCTCTACCAACTGAGCTACCGAAGCACGACTCACGTCCGGTACTCACAGCTTTATTTCTGCCAGTATCCGTCTCCTTCCTTCCAAACTTTACAGAAGCTCTTCTGCGAAACTTGCAGAACTAGCACTCCTGAAAGAAAGGATATTGCGGAGACATGGCTTAGTCACAGCCTGGGGGATGTTTCCAGAATGAGATTTTCACTCTGCAGCGGAGTGTGCGCTGATATGAAACTTCCTGGCAGATTAAAACTGTGTGCCCGATCGAGACTCGAACTCGGGACCTTTGCCTTTCGCGGGCAAGTGCTCTACCAACTGAGCTACCGACGCACGATTCATGTCCGGTACTCACAGCTTTACTTCTGCCAGTATCCGTCTCCTACCTTCCAAACTTTACACAAGCTCTTCCGCGAACCTTGCAGAACTAGCACTCCTGAAAGAAAGGATATTGCGGAGACATGGCTTAGCCACAGCCTGGGGGATGTTTCCGGAATGAGATTTTCACTCTGCAGCGGAGTGTGCGCTGATATGAAACTTCCTGGCAGATTAAAACTGTGTGCCCGACCGAGACTCGAACTCGGGACCTTTGCCTTTCGCGGGCAAGTGCTCTACCAACTGAGCTACCGAAGCACGACTCACGTCCGGTACTCACAGCTTTACTTCTGCCAGTATCCGTATCCTACCTTCCAAACTTTACAGAAGCTCTTCCGCGAACCTTGCAGAACTAGCACTCCTGAAAGAAAGGATATTGCGGAGACATGGCTTAGCCACAGCCTGGGGGATGTTTCCAGAATGAGATTTTCACTCTGCAGCGGAGTGTGCGCTGATATGAAACTTCCTGGCAGATTAAAACTGTGTGCCCAACCGAGACTTCAACTCGGGACCTTTGCCTTTCGCGGGCAAGTGCTCTACCAACTAAGCTACCGAAGCACGACTCACGTCCGGTACTCACAGCTTTACTTCTGCCAGTATCTGTCTCCTATCTTCCAAACTTTACAGAAGCTCTTCTGCGAACCTTGCAGAACTAGCACTCCTGAAAGAAAGGATATTGCGGAGACATGGCTTAGCCACAGCCTGGGGGATGTTTCCAGAATGAGATTTTCACTCTGCAGCGGAGTGTGCCCTGATATGAAACTTCCTGGCAGATTAAAACTGTGTGCCCGACCGAGACTCGAACTCGGGACCATTGCCTTTCCTCAGTGGTTAGCACACTGGACTCGCATTCGGGAGGACGACGGTTCAATCCCGTCTCCGGCCATTCTGATTTAGGTTTTCCGTGATTTCCCTAAATCGTTTCAGGCAAATGCCGGGATGGTCCCTTTGAAAGGGCACGGCCGATTTCCTTCCCAATCCTTCCCTAACCCGAGCTTGCGCTCCGTCTCTAATGACCTCGTCGTCGACGGGACGTTAAACACTAACCACCACCACCACCATTGCCTTTCGCGGGCAAGTGCTCTACCAACTGTGCTACCGAAGCACGACTCACGTCCGGTACTCACAGCTTTACTTCTGCCAGTATCCGTCTCCTACCTTACAAACTTTACAGAAGCTCTTCTGCGAAACTTGCAGAACTAGCACTCCTGAAAGAAAGGATATTGCGGAGACATGGCTTAGCCACAGCCTGGGGATGTTTCCAGAATGAGATTTTCACTCTGCAGCGGAGTGTGCGCTGATATGAAACTTCCTGGCAGATTAAAACTGTGTGCCTGACCGAGACTCGAACTCGGGACCTTTGCCTTTCGCGGGCAAGTGCTCTACCAACTGAGCTACCGAAGCACGACTCACGTCCGGTACTCACAGCTTTACTTCTGCCAGTATCCGTCTCCTTCCTTCCAAACTTTACAGAAGCTCTTCTGCGAACCTTGCAGAACCAGCACTCCTGAAAGGAAGGATATTGCGGAGACATGGCTTAGCCACAGCCTGGGGGATGTTTCCAGAATGAGATTTTCACTCTGCAGCGGAGTGTGCGCTGATATGAAACTTAGTGGCAGATTAAAACTGTGTGCCCGACCGAGACTCGAACTCGGGACCTTTGCCTTTCGCAGGCAAGTGCTCTACCAACTGAGCCTCCGAAGCACGACTCACGTCCGGTACTCACAGCTTTACTTCTGCCAGTATCCGTCTCCTTCCTTCCAAACTTTACAGAAGCTCTTCTGCGAACCTTGCAGAACTAGCACTCCTGAAAGAAAGGATATTGTGGAGATATGGCTTAGCCACAGCCTGGGGGATGTTTCCAGAATGAGATTTACACTCTGCAGCAGAGTGTGCGCTGATATGAAACTTCCTGGCAGATTAAAACTGTGTGCCCAACCGAGACTCGAACTCAGGACCTTTGCCTTTCGCGGGCAAGTGCTCTACCAACTGAGATACCGAAGCACGACTCACGTCCGGTACTCACAGCTGTACTTCTGCCAGTATCCGTCTCCTACCTTCCAAACTTTACAGAAGCTCTTCTGCGAACCTTGCAGAACTAGCACTCCTGAAAGAAAGGATATTGCGGAGACACGGCTTAGCCACAGCCTGGTGGATGTTTCCGGAATGAGATTTTCACTCTGCAGCGGAGTGTGCGCTGATATGAAACTTCCTGGCAGATTAAAACTGTGTGTCCAACCGAGACTCGAACTCGGGACCGTTGCCTTTCGCGGGCAAGTGCTCTACCAACTGAGCTAGTGAAGCACGACTCACGTCCGGTACTCACAGCTTTACTTCTGCCAGTATCCGTCTCCTACCTTCCAAACTTTACAGAAGCTCTTCTGCGAAACTTGCAGAACTAGCACTCCTGAAAGAAAGGATATTGCGGAGACATGGCTTAGCCACAGCCTGGGGGATGTTTCCAGAATGAGATTTTCACTCTGCAGCGGAGTGTGCGCTGATATGAAACTTCCTGGCAGATTAAAACTGTGTGCCCGACCGAGACTCGAACTCGGGACCTTTGCCTTTCGCGGGCAAGTGCTCTACCAACTGAGCTACCGAAGCACGACTCACGTCCGGTTCTCACAGCTTTACTTCTGCCAGTATCCATCTCCTAAATTCGAAACTTTACAGAAGCTCTTCTGTGAACCTTGCAGAACTAGCACTCCTGAAAGAAAGGATATTGCGGAGACATGGCTTAGCCACAGCCTGGGGGATGTTTCCAGAATGAGATTTTCACTCTGCAGCGGAGTGTGCGCTGATATGAAACTTCCTGGCAGATTAAAACTGTGTGCCCGACCGAGACTCGAACTCGGGACCTTTGCCTTTCGCAGGCAAGTGCTCTACCAACTGAGCTACCGAAGCACGACTCACGTCCGGTACTCTCAGCTTTACTTCTGCCAGTATCCGTCTCCTACCTTCCAAACTTTACAGAAGCTCTTCCGCGAACCTTGCAGAACTAGCACTCCTGAAAGAAATGATATTGCGGAGACATGGCTTAGCCACAGCCTGGGGGATGTTTCCAGAATGAGATTTTCACTCTGCAGCGGAGTGTGCGCTGATATGAAACTTCCTGGCAGATTAAAACTGTGTGCCCGACCGAGACTCGAACTCGGGACCATTGCCTTTCCGCAGTGGTTAGCACACTGGACTCGCATTCGGGAGGACGACGGTTCAATCCCGTCTCCGGCCATTCTGATTTAGGTTTTCCGTGATTTCCCTAAATCGTTTCAGGAAAATGCCGGGATGGTCCCTTTGAAAGGGCACGGCCGATTTCCTTCCCAATCCTTCCCTAACCCGAGCTTGCGCTCCGTCTCTAATGACCTCGTCGTCGACGGGACGTTAAACACTAACCACCACCACCACCACCATTGCCTTTCGCGGGCAAGTGCTCTACCAACTGAGCTACCGAAGCACGACTCACGTCCGGTACTCACAGCTTTACTTCTGCCAGTATCCGTCTCCTTCCTTCCAAACTTTACAGAAGCTCTTCTGCGAACCTTGCAGAACTAGCACTCCTGAAAGAAAGGATATTGCGGAGACATGGCTTAGCCACAGCCTGGGGGATGTTTCCAGAATGAGATTTTCACTCTGCAGCGGAGTGTGCGCTGATATGAAACTTCCTGGCAGATTAAAACTGTGTGTCCGACCGAGACTCGAACTCGGGACCTTTGTCATTCGCGGGCAAGTGCTCTACCAACTGAGCTACCGAAGCACGACTCACGTCCGGTACTCACAGCTTTACTTCTGCCAGTATCCATCTCCTGCCTTCCAAACTTTAAAGAAGCTCTTCTGCGAACCTTGCAGAACTAGCACTCCTGAAAGAGAAAATATTGCGGAGACATGGCTTAGCCACAGCCTGGGGGATGTTTCCAGAATGAGATTTTCACTCTGCAGCGGAGTGTGCGCTGATATGAAACTTCCTGGCAGATTAAAACTGTGTGCCCGACCGAGACTCGAACTCGGGACCTTTGCCTTTCGCAGGCAAGTGCTCTACCAACTGAGCCTCCGAAGCACGACTCACGTCCGGTACTCACAGCTTTACTTCTGCCAGTATCCGTCTCCTTCCTTCCAAACTTTACAGAAGCTCTTCTGCGAAACTTGCAGAACTAGCACTCCTGAAAGAAAGGATATTGCGGAGACATGGCTTAGCCACAGCCTGGGGGATGTTTCCAGAATGAGATTTTCACTCTGCAGCAGAGTGTGTTCTGATATGAAACTTCCTGGCAGATTAAAACGGTGTGCCCGACCGAGACTCGAACTCGGGACCTTTGCCTTTCACGGGCAAGTGCTCTACCAACTGAGCTACCGAAGCACGACTCACGTCCGGTACTCACAGCTTTACTTCTGCCAGTATCCGTCTCCTACCTTCCAAACTTTACAGAAGCTCTTCTGCGAACCTTGCAGAACTAGCACTCCTGAAAGAAAGGATATTGCGGAGATATGGCTTAGCCACAGCCTGGGGGATGTTTCCAGAATGAGATTTTCACTCTGCAGGAGAGTGTGCGCTGATATGAAACTTCCTGGCAGATTAAAACTGTGTGCCCAACCGAGACTTGAACTCGGGACCTTTGCCTTTCGCGGGCAAGTGCTCTACCAACTGAGCTACCGAAGCACGACTCACGTCCGGTACTCACAGCTTTACTTCTGCCAGTATCCGTCTCCTACCTTCCAAACTTTACAGAAGCTCTTCTGCGAAACTTGCAGAACTAGCACTCCTGAAAGAAAGGATATTGCGGAGACATGGCTTAGCCACAGCCTGGGGGATGTTTCCAGAATGAGATTTTTACTCTGCAGCGGAGTGTGCGCTGATATGAAACTTCCTGGCAGATTAAAAGTGTGTGCCCGACCGAGACTCGAACTCGGGACCTTTGCCTTTCGCGGGCAAGTGCTCTACCAACTGAGCTACCGAAGCACGACTCACGTCCGGTACTCACAGCTTTACTTCTGCCAGTATCCGTCTCCTTCCTTCCAAACTTTACAGAAGCTCTTCTGCGAACCTTGCAGAACTAGCACTCCTGAAAGAGAGGATATTGCGGAGACATGGCTTAGCCACAGCCTGGGGGATGTTTCCAGAATGAGATTTTCACTCTGCAGCGGAGTGTGCCCTGATATGAAACTTCCTGGCAGATTAAAACTGTGTGCCCGACCGAGACTCGAACTCGGGACCATTGCCTTTCCGCAGTGGTTAGCACACTGGACTCGCATTCGGGAGGACGACGGTTCAATCCCGTCTCCGGCCATTCTGATTTAGGTTTTCCGTGATTTCCCTAAATCGTTTCAGGCAAATGCCGGGATGGTCCCTTTGAAAGGGCACGGCCGATTTCCTTCCCAATCCTTCCCTAACCCGAGCTTGCGCTCCGTCTCTAATGACCTCGTCGTCGACGGGACGTTAAACACTAACCACCACCACCACCATTGCCTTTCGCGGGCAAGTGCTCTACCAACTGAGCTACCGAAGCACGACTCACGTCCGGTACTCACAGCTTTACTTCTGCCAGTATCCGTCTCCTACCTTCCAAACTTTACAGAAGCTCTTCTGCGAAACTTGCAGAACTAGCACTCCTGAAAGAAAGGATATTGCGGAGACATGGCTTAGCCACAGCCTGGGGGATGTTTCCAGAATGAGATTTTCACTCTGCAGCGGAGTGTGCGCTGATATGAAACTTCCTGGCAGATTAAAACTGTGTGCCTGACCGAGACTCGAACTCGTTACCTTTGCCTTTCGCGGGCAAGTGCTCTACCAACTGAACTACCGAAGCACGACTCACGTCCGGTACTCACAGCTTTACTTCTGCCAGTATCCGTCTCCTTCCTTCCAAACTTTACAGAAGCTCTTCTGCGAACCTTGCAGAACCAGCACTCCTGAAAGGAAGGATATTGCGGAGACATGGCTTAGCCACAGCCTGGGGGATGTTTCCAGAATGAGATTTTCACTCTGCAGCGGAGTGTGCGCTGATATGAAACTTCCTGGCAGATTAAAACTGTGTGCCCGACCGAGACTCGAACTCGGGACCTTTGCCTTTCGCAGGCAAGTGCTCTACCAACTGAGCCTCCGAAGCACGACTCACGTCCGGTACTCACAGCTTTACTTCTGCCAGTATCCGTCTCCTTCCTTCCAAACTTTACAGAAGCTCTTCTGCGAACCTTGCAGAACTAGCACTCCTGAAAGAAAGGATATTGCGGAGATATGGCTTAGCCACAGCCTGGGGGATGTTTCCAGAATGAGATTTACACTCTGCAGCAGAGTGTGCGCTGATATGAAACTTCCTGGCAGATTAAAACTGTGTGCCCAACCGAGACTCGAACTCAGGACCTTTGCCTTTCGCGGGCAAGTGCTCTACCAACTGAGATACCGAAGCACGACTCACGTCCGGTACTCACAGCTGTACTTCTGCCAATATCCGTCTCCTACCTTCCAAACTTTACAGAAGCTCTTCTGCGAACCTTGCAGAACTAGCACTCCTGAAAGAAAGGATATTGCGGAGACACGGCTTAGCCACAGCCTGGGGGATGTTTCCGGAATGAGATTTTCACTCTGCAGCGGAGTGTGCGCTGATATGAAACTTCCTGGCAGATTAAAACTGTGTGTCCAACCGAGACTCGAACTCGGGACCGTTGCATTTCGCGGGCAAGTGCTCTACCAACTGAGCTACTGAAGCACGACTCACGTCCGGTACTCACAGCTTTACTTCTGCCAGTATCCGTCTCCTACCTTCCAAACTTTACAGAAGCTCTTCCGCGAAACTTGCAGAACTAGCACTCCTGAAAAAAGGATATTGCGGAGACATGGCTTAGCCACAGCCTGGGGGATGTTTCCAGAATGAGATTTTCACTCTGCAGCGGAGTGTGCGCTGATATGAAACTTCCTGGCAGATTAAAACTGTGTGCCCGACCGAGACTCGAACTCGGGACCTTTGCCTTTCGCGGGCAAGTGCTCTACCAACTGAGCTACCGAAGCACGACTCACGTCCGGTTCTCACAGCTTTACTTCTGCCAGTATCCGTCTCCTAAATTCGAAACTTTACAGAAGCTCTTCTGTGAACCTTGCAGAACTAGCACTCCTGAAAGAAAGGATATTGCGGAGACATGGCTTAGCCACAGCCTGGGGGATGTTTCCAGAATGAGATTTTCACTCTGCAGCGGAGTGTGCGCTGATATGAAACTTCCTGGCAGATTAAAACTGTGTGCCCGACCGAGACTCGAACTCGGGACCTTTGCCTTTCGCAGGCAAGTGCTCTACCAACTGAGCTACCGAAGCACGACTCACGTCCGGTACTCACAGCTTTACTTCTGCCAGTATCCGTCTCCTACCTTCCAAACTTTACAGAAGCTCTTCCGCGAACCTTGCAGAACTAGCACTCCTGAAAGAAATGATATTGCGGAGACATGGCTTAGCCACAGCCTGGGGGATGTTTCCAGAATGAGATTTTCACTCTGCAGCGGAGTGTGCGCTGATATGAAACTTCCTGGCAGATTAAAACTGTGTGCCCGACCGAGACTCGAACTCGGGACCATTGCCTTTCCGCAGTGGTTAGCACACTGGACTCGCATTCGGGAGGACGACGGTTCAATCCCGTCTCCGGCCATTCTGATTTAGGTTTTCCGTGATTTCCCTAAATCGTTTCAGGAAAATGCCGGGATGGTCCCTTTGAAAGGGCACGGCCGATTTCCTTCCCAATCCTTCCCTAACCCGAGCTTGCGCTCCGTCTCTAATGACCTCGTCGTCGACGGGACGTTAAACACTAACCACCACCACCACCACCATTGCCTTTCGCGGGCAAGTGCTCTACCAACTGAGCTACCGAAGCACGACTCACGTCCGGTACTCACAGCTTTACTTCTGCCAGTATCCGTCTCCTTCCTTCCAAACTTTACAGAAGCTCTTCTGCGAACCTTGCAGAACTAGCACTCCTGAAAGAAAGGATATTGCGGAGACATGGCTTAGCCACAGCCTGGGGGATGTTTCCAGAATGAGATTTTCACTCTGCAGCGGAGTGTGCCCTGATATGAAACTTCCTGGCAGATTAAAACTGTGTGCCCGACCGAGACTCGAACTCGGGACCATTGCCTTTCCGCAGTGGTTAGCACACTGGACTCGCATTCGGGAGGACGACGGTTCAATCCCGTCTCCGGCCATTCTGATTTAGGTTTTCCGTGATTTCCCTAAATCGTTTCAGGCAAATGCCGGGATGGTCCCTTTGAAAGGGCACGGCCGATTTCCTTCCCAATCCTTCCCTAACCCGAGCTTGCGCTCCGTCTCTAATGACCTCGTCGTCGACGGGACGTTAAACACTAACCACCACCACCACCATTGCCTTTCGCGGGCAAGTGCTCTACCAACTGAGCTACCGAAGCACGACTCACGTCCGGTACTCACAGCTTTACTTCTGCCAGTATCCGTCTCCTACCTTCCAAACTTTACAGAAGCTCTTCTGCGAAACTTGCAGAACTAGCACTCCTGAAAGAAAGGATATTGCGGAGACATGGCTTAGCCACAGCCTGGGGGATGTTTCCAGAATGAGATTTTCACTCTGCAGCGGAGTGTGCGCTGATATGAAACTTCCTGGCAGATTAAAACTGTGTGCCTGACCGAGACTCGAACTCGGGACCTTTGCCTTTCGCGGGCAAGTGCTCTACCAACTGAACTACCGAAGCACGACTCACGTCCGGTACTCACAGCTTTACTTCTGCCAGTATCCGTCTCCTTCCTTCCAAACTTTACAGAAGCTCTTCTGCGAACCTTGCAGAACCAGCACTCCTGAAAGGAAGGATATTGCGGAGACATGGCTTAGCCACAGCCTGGGGGATGTTTCCAGAATGAGATTTTCACTCTGCAGCGGAGTGTGCGCTGATATGAAACTTCCTGGCAGATTAAAACTGTGTGCCCGACCGAGACTCGAACTCGGGACCTTTGCCTTTCGCAGGCAAGTGCTCTACCAACTGAGCCTCCGAAGCACGACTCACGTCCGGTACTCACAGCTTTACTTCTGCCAGTATCCGTCTCCTTCCTTCCAAACTTTACAGAAGCTCTTCTGCGAACCTTGCAGAACTAGCACTCCTGAAAGAAAGGATATTGCGGAGATATGGCTTAGCCACAGCCTGGGGGATGTTTCCAGAATGAGATTTACACTCTGCAGCAGAGTGTGCGCTGATATGAAACTTCCTGGCAGATTAAAACTGTGTGCCCAACCGAGACTCGAACTCAGGACCTTTGCCTTTCGCGGGCAAGTGCTCTACCAACTGAGATACTGAAGCACGACTCACGTCCGGTACTCACAGCTGTACTTCTGCCAGTATCCGTCTCCTACCTTCCAAACTTTACAGAAGCTCTTCTGCGAACCTTGCAGAACTAGCACTCCTGAAAGAAAGGATATTGCGGAGACACGGCTTAGCCACAGCCTGGGGGATGTTTCCGGAATGAGATTTTCACTCTGCAGCGGAGTGTGCGCTGATATGAAACTTCCTGGCAGATTAAAACTGTGTGTCCAACCGAGACTCGAACTCGGGACCGTTGCCTTTCGCGGGCAAGTGCTCTACCAACTGAGCTACTGAAGCACGACTCACGTCCGGTACTCACAGCTTTACTTCTGCCAGTATCCGTCTCCTACCTTCCAAACTTTACAGAAGCTCTTCCGCGAAACTTGCAGAACTAGCACTCCTGAAAGAAAGGATATTGCGGAAACATGGCTTAGCCACAGCCTGGGGGATGTTTCCAGAATGAGATTTTCACTCTGCAGCGGAGTGTGCGCTGATATGAAACTTCCTGGCAGATTAAAACTGTGTGCCCGACCGAGACTCGAACTCGGGACTTTTGCCTTTCGCGGGCAAGTGCTCTACCAACTGAGCTACCGAAGCACGACTCACGTCCGGTACTCACAGCTTTACTTCTGCCAGTATCCGTCTCCTACCTTCCAAACTTTACAGAAGCTCTTCCGCGAACCTTGCAGTACTAGCACTCCTGAAAGAAATGATATTGCGGAGACATGGCTTAGCCACAGCCTGGGGGATGTTTCCAGAATGAGATTTTCACTCTGCAGCGGAGTGTGCGCTGATATGAAACTTCCTGGCAGATTAAAACTGTGTGCCCGACCGAGACTCGAACTCGGGACCATTGCCTTTCCGCAGTGGTTAGCACACTGGACTCGCATTCGGGAGGACGACGGTTCAATCCCGTCTCCGGCCATTCTGATTTAGGTTTTCCGTGATTTCCCTAAATCGTTTCAGGAAAATGCCGGGATGGTCCCTTTGAAAGGGCACGGCCGATTTCCTTCCCAATCCTTCCCTAACCCGAGCTTGCGCTCCGTCTCTAATGACCTCGTCGTCGACGGGACGTTAAACACTAACCACCACCACCACCACCATTGCCTTTCGCGGGCAAGTGCTCTACCAACTGAGCTACCGAAGCACGACTCACGTCCGGTACTCACAGCTTTACTTCTGCCAGTATCCGTCTCCTTCCTTCCAAACTTTACAGAAGCTCTTCTGCGAACCTTGCAGAACTAGCACTCCTGAAAGAAAGGATATTGCGGAGACATGGCTTAGCCACAGCCTGGGGGATGTTTCCAGAATGAGATTTTCACTCTGCAGCGGAGTGTGCGCTGATATGAAACTTCCTGGCAGATTAAAACTGTGTGTCCGACCGAGACTCGAACTCGGGACCTTTGTCATTCGCGGGCAAGTGCTCTACCAACTGAGCTACCGAAGCACGACTCACGTCCGGTACTCACAGCTTTACTTCTGCCAGTATCCGTCTCCTTCCTTCCAAACTTTACAGAAGCTCTTCTGCGAACCTTGCAGAACTAGCACTCCTGAAAGAGAAAATATTGCGGAGACATGGCTTAGCCACAGCCTGGGGGATGTTTCCAGAATGAGATTTTCACTCTGCAGCGGAGTGTGCGCTGATATGAAACTTCCTGGCAGATTAAAACTGTGTGCCCGACCGAGACTCGAACTCGGGACCTTTGCCTTTCGCAGGCAAGTGCTCTACCAACTGAGCCTCCGAAGCACGACTCACGTCCGGTACTCACAGCTTTACTTCTGCCAGTATCCGTCTCCTTCCTTCCAAACTTTACAGAAGCTCTTCTGCGAACCTTGCAGAACTAGCACTCCTGAAAGAAAGTATATTGCGGAGACATGGCTTAGCCACAGCCTGGGGGATGTTTCCAGAATGAGCAAATCAAGCTCAAGGGATGAGAATACCAACACGTGGAGTACGGCAATCAACCCGAAAAAAGAAACCACAATGGAGGGGCCAGGATTTTTGGTGGGATCAGCAGTGGTTTCACAGACGAAAGCAGTTAACAAAGTGAGTCATCAAGTGGATGAACAGGTATGTGACTATCATAACGCACATCACAGTGCATCAAGATTACAGACATTAATGGAACCTACAACTTCAAATATAAAGTCAAATTGCTCTTAGAGGAATACGGACAGAGGCAAACTACTTACTTTTCTACAAGTTAACATACATTGTATTAGAAATAAAATTTTAGAATTAGAACATTTATGTAACACTGAGCATGTAGATGTTATATGTATATCTGAGCACTGGCTAACACAAGAACAAGTAAATATGTTCATTCCCCAAGGGTATGTTGTGGGAGACATGATATGTAGAAAACAGAGAAAGAATGGTGGGGCGAGAATTTTTGTCGAAGAAGGAATAATGTTTTCCAGAATTGATGTATCTACATACTCCTCAGAACTAGATGGGGACTTTAGTTGTGTAAAACTAATGAATAAAAACATAGTGGTAGTTAGTCTTTATAGGTCACCAGATGGTGATGTAAATTTGTTTATTGAAAAATGTGAATTAATAATTTTAAAAAATATTGAAGAGTAAAACGAGAATTGCTATATATGGTAAACACACAGAGACCAGTTGCTAGGACATTTTTGTATGTGCTAAGATCATTAGACCTCTATTGTACAAATAACTGTACCAAAAAGAAAACTGCTGAAGTATGTCTTCGAAAATGTATGCTTAATACCATTAAAACAAGCGAAAATCCGTATTTGATGCACTGGAATATAAATGGCTTAAATTCTAAATCTTCCAGTAGCCTAGGCTACAAACTCGATGAGTTACAAATCCTTCTCTCAGAATGTAAAAACATAAAAATTATTTGTTTAAATGAGCATTGGCTTAGCTCTAATACAATAAATATTTTAAATAAAATTGAAAATTTCAATGTTGCAAGCAGCTATTGCAGGGAGAAAAAATCTCACGGAGGTTGCTGCATACTCCTGGACTCTTCTATAAGCTATGAAGCGAAAACAGATTTTAATTTTTTAAATGAAGATTGTATATTCGAAAGTTGTTGCATAGAACTTAAAGACCTTAATATTTTAATTATTTCAATTTATAGGATTCCAGACAGGCATTTAGTGACACCATTCCTCTCTAAATTCCAGTGCTTGCTAAACAAACTAAAGAAAGAAAAGAAGAAAAAAATTGTAATAGCAGCAGATTTTAATATAAACATTGCAAATGACAATAAAGAATCAACAAAATTTATTGATTCAATTTTTCGGAGTCCACCAGAGAAAATATTCACTCAGCAACATGCATCGACAACATTGTAACAAATTATAACTTTGATAATGTAAATAAATTCTGTCTAGACTTAGGTCTTTCTGATCACTCTGCCTTGTTTGTGTCACTACCAAAAACTGACAAACATAATATAAAGAAGACTTGTATCAAAAGGAGTTTCAATAAAACAAATATTGAAATATTCTATGAAAAACTAAGTAAAGTTAAGTGGTGTTTCAGGGATGGTGATTCAACAAATGAAAACTTTAGTACATTCTTAAACAGTTTTATTGAAGTATTTAATGAAACTTTCCCGCCAAGATCATATTGCAACAAAACATCAAGTAAGATAAAATGGATCACACCAGGAATAAAAATATCGAGTGAGAGGAAAAGGAAGCTACACAATCAACTGAAGTACAACAAAGATCCTGATTTTGTAAAATATGTTAGCAACTATAAAACTATTTTCAAAAAAGTTGTGAAAGCTTCAAAACAAATGGCAAATAACAAATTCATTCTAGGGCAGAAAAATAAAACAAGGGCAGTATGGTCTGTAGTTAAGTCTGTATTAGGTGTCCAAAACCATAAACAAGATATCTCAGAAATCAAACTTAAGGAAAAATTGGTTGTAAATCCAGCTCAAATATCTGAGTGCTTCAATGAATACTTTATAAATGTAGCACAATCTGATTTAGACATAGCAAATTATGAGCAGAAAGTAAATAGTTTTGGGTTAAAAGACAATACCACTCAATGTCTTAAAAAATTCAACACAGTCTCAGCAAAACTTGTTGAAAATATCATACTTTCCTTGAAAGACAAAAACTCGGCTGGCTGGGATGGGATACCCACCAAAATAATTAAAAAAGTTTACAACGTAATAGCTCATCCTCTCTCTCTCATAATAAACAAATCCTTTGAAGACGGTTACTTCCCTGATCTCTTGAAATATGCGGAAGTAAAACCATTGTATAAAAAAGGTTCAAAAGATGATATGGGAAATTATCGCCCCATGTCTATACTTCCTGTCATATCAAAAATATTTGAAAAAATTGCTGCTTTACAGATACAAAGCTTCATCACACAGAATGATATCATTTCACCAAACCAATTTGGCTTCCAACAAGGCAAAAACACAGTAGATGCAATAAATGAGTTTACTGAAAAAATTACTTCATCACTAGATAGGAAAGCTAAGGTCGCAGGAATATTTTGTGATCTTACAAAAGCATTCGACTCTGTAAACCATGCCCTCATGCTTTTCAAACTCAACAGGTATGGAATAAGGGATATTGCTTTGAAATGGTTTGAATCATACCTCTCGGAGAGGAAGCAAAGGGTAATAATCACATCAAATGGAGCAGATTACTTCTCAGAGTGGAAAACTGTCACACAAGGTGTTCCTCAAGGCTCAATTCTTGGACCCATTTTATTCTTGTTCTATGTAAATAACTTGCCTCTCAATATAAATACTCATTTAACTTTGTTTGCAGATGATACTTCTGCCCTAATTGAAAATGAAAATTCTGAAAATGTACCACATTGTGTCATGAATACGTTAAGAAACCTGGAAACATGGTTCAGTCTAAATGGCTTAAGGCTAAACATTTCAAAAACCCACATGATGAGTTTTAAATCCAAAAAGTCAAAAACTGAAGAAATCTGTATCACTCACAACAATCAAAAAATGAAAGAACTTGACTCAGTCAGGTTCCTGGGAATAAACTTAGACAAAACTTTGAGCTGGAATTCTCATATAGAATATCTAGCAAATAAATTAAACAGCCTTGCTTTTGCAATGGAAATTTTAGCCTGTGCCACTGATATGGCCACCAGGAAAATAGCGTATTATAGCTACTTCGAATCAGTTATTCGATATGGCATAATTTTTTGGGGAAACTCTGGAAACGTTACACGGATCTTAAAATTGCAAAAAAGAATCGTTAGCAACATGTGCTCTGCACAGCCAAGGGCATCATGTAGACCATTATTTAGAGATCTAAAAATATTAACTGTTCCCTCTCTATACATCCTTGAGGTGATTCTTTTCCTACGCAGGAGAGCTGATCGATTCAAAAAAAATCATTTTGAACACTCGTATGACACGAGACATAAAGAAAACTTTATGCTCACCTCTCATCGCTTAAAACTGCGTGCTCAGACTCCTCAGTATATAGCCATGAAAATTCACAACTCTATAAAAGGGTGTGGCATGATGAGTATGAAGGTAAATATTTTAAAAAGCAAGTTACATGATTTTCTAATTAAACGATGCTACTACTCTGTGGAAGATTTCATGAAGGATGAAGTGATACTTTGAGCTGGATCCCTAAAATGGAATAAAAATTTCTGATAGTTATAGTAGATGTAAATGCTATAAGTTTGACAAATTTTAAGTAAGTAAATTCTTCACAAAGTATTACTGTAAGTATGACAAAATTGTAAATAAGCTAATTGTAACCTTGACGTGTCTCCTGTACATCAGACATATAGTTATAGTAGATGTAAATGCTATAAGTTTGACAAATTTTAAGGAAGTAAATTCTTCACAAAGTATTACTGTAAGTATGACAAAATTGTAAATAAGCTAATTGTAACCTTGACGTGTCTCCTGTACATCAGACATATGTTCTGAAATATTGTACGTTATGAGATAAATAAAACACATTTAACATTTAACATTAACATGTAAGAACGCCTGTGTAGACAATATTATTGTGAATTTCCATAGGGAGGATTTTACAATTAGACTTGCAGGAAGTGGACTTGCAGATCATGAGCCACTACTCCTTACACTCTGTTAGAGGCAGCCAGTTAAAACTGAAGAATCTAAAGTAGTAGTGGTACGAGGACAGAAGGAAGAGTACATAAATATGTTTGTTGATATATTAGGAAGTGCAGATTGGGACTTTATATATAATTGTCAATCTGGAAAAAGGGAAGCTGAAATTAGCTTTGGTAACCTCTTTAAAAAATACACAGATTTAGGGTATTCTTGCTCACCAGTAAAAAAATTAGATATCCAAATGAAAGGAAAAAGAAAATTCTGAACTGGTTCACACAAGAGCTAGTAGAAATTAGAGGAAACTTGCATATGCTGTACCAGATGCATAAACAAGCCTCTGACCAAGGGGCAGAACAGAGTGTGAACATTCATAGATCATATCTGAAATGCAAAAAATACTATGAAGCTAAACTTCTTCTGGCAAAAAAGCAAGCAGTGGAGAACTATATAGAAAGAGCTCCCAATAAATGCAAGGCAGCCTGGCAAATAATAAAACAAGAGAATACACCGAAACACACTGAAACAGCTCTGCTTCATCCTGAAGAATTAAATGAGTACTTTTTAAACTCAGTTAAAGAAATAACTAACAGTATCAAAGCAACAAATACATCTGCAATGAACCTTGTTGGAACACCACTGCCTGTTAACCTGGCATTTCAATGGAGGTCTGTCACACCTGCTGATGTTATAAAAGCTGTATCCAAATTTTCAGGTTATAAAAGTATGGGCTGTTATTGGGTATCAAATAACATAATTAAAAAGACAGTAGACTCAATCACCAAACCATTAGCTTATATTTTTAAGAAATGTGTAGAATTTGGAGTTTTTCCAGATGCACTCAAGGTATCAAAAGTTGTTCCAGTTTTTAAAAAAAGGAGACAAACATCTCCCCCAAAGCTACAGACCAGTCTCCATTGTTCTAATATTATCAGAGGTATCTGAAGCTCTGAAACACACACAAATAAGAAATTTCTATGAAAAACACAATATCCTATGTAACAATCAGTTTGGCTTTCGAAAGGGGAAGAACACAACAGGGGCCATCTTGGAAATCATTGACCAAACCTTAACAGCTTTTGAAAATAATAACATGGTATCACTGGTATTATGTGAACTAAGCAAAGCTTTCGATTGCATTCCTGTTGACATACTACTGGGGAAACTAGAGTTTTATGGGTTGAGAGGGAGCACTTTATCTCTGATAAATTCTTATTTAAGTAACCGAAAACAATTCGTTTCAGCCAGAAATTTAAATTCTGCCATCATGGAAATCAGCACAAGGGTCTATCCCTCTTCTTCATTGTCGCTATTAATGATTTATCTAAAAATATAGCTCACCCTGTTGTGTGTTATGGTGACGATACAACACTACTAACCACACATCAGAACATTTCAGATCTGAATAACCTAACAAAAGATACGCTAGATAAGGCCCTGGACTGGTTTGCAGCCAATAAGCTCCTATGCAACCCTGACAAAACACAACAACTTTTAATGGGAACATCAAATGAAGTAGGCAATAAGTCGGTAAAACTCTTAGGTATTCACATTGACTGAAAACTATATTGGGAGGAACATGTCAATCATGTATGTGAAAAATATCTCAGGTGGCATACCTTCTCTTGAAACTAAGGGAAGTAGTGAGCTTGGAGTACCTCAGGGTGACATACTTTGGGCTATTCCAGTCACATATTTCATATGGTCTGATTATATGGGGGCACTCCCCTCACATCAAAAACATATTGAAATTACAAAAAAAAAAGTCATACGTATAATATGTAAAAGAGGTCAGAGGGAGCACTGTCGTCCTCTTTTTTCCTGACTCAGAATACTTACAATTATAAATTTATACATCTATGTGTCTGTACTCTATACTAAAAATAATATTTCAGTATTTATTGCCAGAAGGGAAATACATGAACACAACACCAGGGCTAGTCGGTAATTTAGACAAACCGCGCCACAGATTAGCGAGAACAGGAAATCCCCACTCAAAATGTTCAATAAACTGCCAGTTCATGTTAAGTCTATGGATACAAATTCTTTTAAAATTAAGTGGTACAGCTGGCTGTCAGATCATCCTTTCTATGACATTAAAGAATTCTTGAGATGCCTGAGGAGAATGTAAGCATTTAAAAGTTGTCTGTAGTTAAACATATTATTTTGTGTTGTGGCTAATCGTGTGTAATTAAAAAGTTTATACTATAAATAATAAAATACCATATTACATTAGATTATAAGACAGCTTGATGCGTTAACTTTTAAAAGCTATCCTTTGTAATTTGGTACACTGCCATGCTTCAAATGTATTCTATATAATGTATTGACAGAAGTTTATTTTATTATTCTGTATGCACTAGTACATCTTGGATGACGAAGCCAATATCATTCTAAAATGATCTATGGTAAATAAAATTCTTGATTCTTGATCTCTATACTAATTGGATGGCCAACTTCGGCTGTCACAGCGTGCCGTCGTCTGTTAGCGCCACCATATTGCAGTCAGGCGAGAAACTGGATGTGATATTACAGCAAGACCACCTACAATAAATTGTAGGTGGTCTTGATTTCAGTTAGGAAGGTGGCACTCATTTCGTTTGCAAGTATTTACATTTTTGACGATAATACAACTAACTACGCTAACATTAATGCAACGAACTACCAATTTCGTTTTACACGCATGAACACTAAAGTCTACTGTAATATCGTAAATATAAAGTACCTAAAAGCGAAACAATGTTTCCCCCAGGCGTAAGGAACAGTTTTATTCAAGTACATAATGCACTTATCAGTGGCGACACCATCTTTGGCGTTGACAAATACGTAATGGCGTGAATTTGGATATCCACAACAATATGCTGAGTGTTGTCAGGCACTGTATGAAACAACCAAAATTACGTGTAACACTGACACACTGGCTAAGCAGGGATGGCTAGAGGGCAAATGTAAGGATGTAGAGGCTTATCTCACTAGGGGTAAGATAGATACTGCCTACAGGAAAATTAAAGATACCTTTGGAGATAAGAGAACCACTTGTATGAACATCAAGAGCTCAGATGGAAACCCAGTTCTAAGGAAAGAAGGGAAAGCAGAAAGGTGGAAGGAGTATATAGAGTGTCTATACAAGGGCGATGTACTTAAGGCCAATATTATGGAAATGGAAGAGGATGTAGATGAAGATAAAATGGGAGATATGCTACTGCGTGAAGAGTTTGACAGAGCACTGAAAGAGTCGAAACAATCAGTTTAGTAAGTCATGGCTGCAAAATACTAATGCGAATTCTTTACCGAATGGAAAAACTGATAGAAGCCAATCTTGGGGAAGATCAGTTTGGATTCCGTAGAAATATTGGAACACGTGAGCCAATACTGACCCTACGGCTTATCTTAGAAGCTAGGTTAAGGAAAGGCAAACCTACATTTCTAGCATTTATAGACTTAGAGAAAGCTTTTGACAATGTTGACTGGAATAGTATCTTTCTAATTCTAAAGGTGGCAGGGGTAAAATACAGGGAGCGGAGGCTATTTACAATTTGCACAGAAACCAGATGGCAGTTATAAGAGTCGAGGGGCATGAAAGGGAAACAGTGGTTGGAAGGGAGTGAGACAAGGCTGTAGCTTATCCCCGATGTTATTCAATCTGTATATTGAGCAAGCAGTAAAGGAAACATAAGAAAAATTCAGAGTAGGTACTAAAATCCATGGAGAAGAAATAAAAACTTTGAGAATGAGATTTTCACTCTGCAGCGGAGTGTGCGCTGATATGAAACTTCCTAGCAGATTAAAACTGTGTGCCCGACCGAGACTCGAACTCGGGACCTTTGCCTTTCGCGGGCAAGTGCTCTACCAACTGAGCTACCGAAGCACGACTCACGTCCGGTACTCACAGCTTTACTTCTGCCAGTATCCGTCTCCTACCTTCCAAACTTTACAGAAGCTCTTCTGCGAAACTTGCAGAACTAGCACTCCTGAAAGAAAGGATATTGCGGAGACATGGCTTAGCCACAGCCTGGGGGATGTTTCCAGAATGAGATTTTCACTCTGCAGCGGAGTGTGCGCTGATATGAAACTTCCTGGCAGATTAAAACTGTGTGCCCGACCGAGACTCGAACTCGGGACCTTTGCGTTTCGCGGGCAAGTGCTCTACCAACTGAGCTACCGAAGAACGACTCACATCCGGTACTCACAGCTTTACTTCTGCCAGTATCCGTCTCCTACCTTCCAAACTTTACAGAAGCTCTTCTGCGAACCTTGCAGAACTAGCACTCCTGAAAGAAAGGATATTGCGGAGACATGGCTTAGCCACAGCCTAGGGGATGTTTCCAGAATGAGATTTTCACTCTGCAATGGAGTGTGCGCTGATATGAAACTTCCTGGCAGATTAAAACTGTGTGCCCGACCGAGACTCGAACTCGGGACCTTTGCCTTTCGCGGGCAAGTGCTCTACCAACTGAGCTACCGAAGCACGACTCACGTCCGGTGCTCACAGCTTTACTTCTGCCAGTATCCGTCTCCTACCTTCCAAACTTTACAGAAGCTCTTCTGCGAAACTTGCAGAACTAGCACCCCTGAAAGAAAGGATATTGCGGAGACATGGCTTAGCCACAGCCTGGGGGATGTTTCCAGAATGAGATTTTCACTCTGCAGCGGAGTGTGCGCTGATATGAAACTTCCTGGCAGATTAAAACTGTGTGCCCGACCGAGACTCGAACTCGGGACCTTTGCCTTTCGCGGGCAAGTGCTCTACCAACTGAGCTACCGAAGCACGACTCACGTCCGGTACTCACAGCCTTACTTCTGCCAGTATCCGTCTCCTACCTTCCAAACTTTACAGAAGCTCTTCCGCGAAACTTGCAGAACTAGCACTCCTGAAAGAAAGGATATTGCGGAGACATGGCTTAGCCACAGCCTGGGGGATGTTTCCAGAATGAGATTTTCACTCTGCAGCGGAGTGTGCGCTGATATGAAACTTCCTAGCAGATTAAAACTGTGTGCCCGACCGAGACTCGAACTCGGGACCTTTGCCTTTCGCGGGCAAGTGCTCTACCAACGGAGCTACCGAAGCACGACTCACGTCCGGTACTCACAGCTTTACTTCTGCCAGTATCCGTCTCCTACCTTCCAAACTTTACAGAAGCTCTTCCGCGAACCTTGCAGAGCTAGCACTCCTGAAAGAAAGGATATTGCGGAGACATGGCTTAGCCACAGCCTGGGGGATATTTCCAGAATGAGATTTTCACTCTGCAGCGGAGTGTGCGCTGATATGAAACTTCCTGGCAGATTAAAACTGTGTGCCCGACCGAGACTCGAACTCGGGACCTTTGCCTTTCGCGGGCAAGTGCTCTACCAACTGAGCTACCGAAGCACGACTCACGTCTGGTACTCACAGCCTTACTTCTGCCAGTATCCGTCTCCTACCTTCCAAACTTTACAGAAGCTCTTCCGCGAACCTTGCAGAACTAGCACTCCTGAAAGAAAGGATATTGCGGAGACATGGCTTAGCCACAGCCTGGGGGATGTCTCCAGAATGAGTTTTTCACTCTGCAGCGGAGTGTGCGCTGATATGAAACTTCCTAGCAGATTAAAACTGTGTGCCCGACCGAGACTCGAACTCGGGACCTTTGCCGTTCGCGGGCAAGTGCTCTACCAACGGAGCTACCGAAGCACGACTCACGTCCGGTACTCACAGCTTTACTTCTGCCAGTATCCGTCTCCTACCTTCCAAACTTTACAGAAGCTCTTCCGCGAACCTTGCGGAGCTAGCACTCCTGAAAGAAAGGATATTGCGGAGACATGGCTTAGCCACAGCCTGGGGGATGTTTCCAGAATGAGATTTTCACTCTGCAGCGGAGTGTGCGCTGATATGAAACTTCCTGGCAGATTAAAACTGTGTGCCCGACCGAGACTCGAACTCGGGACCTTTGCCTTTCGCGGGCAAGTGCTCTACCAACTGAGCTACCGAAGCACGACTCACGTCCGGTACTCACAGCTTTACTTCTGCCAGTATCCGTCTCCTACCTTCCAAACTTTACAGAAGCTCTTCTGCGAAACTTGCAGAACTAGCACTCCTGAAAGAAAGGATATTGCGGAGACATGGCTTAGCCACAGCCTGGGGGATGTTTCCAGAATGAGATTTTCACTCTGCAGCGGAGTGTGCGCTGATATGAAACTTCCTGGCAGATTAAAACTGTGTGCCCAACCGAGACTCGAACTCGGGACCTTTGCCTTTCGCGGGCAAGTGCTCTACCAACTGAGCTACCGAAGCACGACTCACGTCCGGTACTCACAGCTTTACTTCTGCCAGTATCCGTCTCCTACCTTCGAAACTTTACAGAAGCTCTTCTGCGAACCTTGCAGAACTAGCACTCCTGAAAGAAAGGATATTGCGGAGACATGGCTTAGCCACAGCCTGGGGTATGTTTCCAGAATGAGATGTTCACTCTGCAGCGGAGTGTGCGCTGATATGAAACTTCCTGGCAGATTAAAACTGTGTGCCCGACCGAGACTTGAACTCGGGACCTTTGCATTTCGCGGGCAAGTGCTCTACCAACTGAGCCTCCGAAGCACGACTCACGTCCGGTACTCACAGCTTTACTTCTGCCAGTATCCGTCTCCTACCTTCCAAACTTTACAGAAGCTCTTCTGCGAAACTTGCAGAACTAGCACTCCTGAAAGAAAGGATATTGCGGAGACATGGCTTAGCCACAGCCTGGGGGATGTTTCCAGAATGAGATTTTCACTCTGCAGCGGAGTGTGCGCTGATATGAAACTTCCTGGCAGATTAAAACTGTGTGCCCAACCGAGACTCGAACTCGGGACCTTTGCCTTTCGCGGGCAAGTGCTCTACCAACTGAGCTACCGAAGCACGACTCACGTCCGGTACTCACAGCTTTACTTCTGCCAGTATCCGTCTCCTACCTTCCAAACTTTACAGAAGCTCTTCTGCGAAACTTGCAGAACTAGCACTCCTGAAAGAAAGGATATTGCGGAGACATGGCTTAGCCACAGCCTGGGGGATGTTTCCAGAATGAGATTTTCACTCTGCAGCGGAGTGTGCGCTGATATGAAACTTCCTGGCAGATTAAAACTGTGTGCCCAACCGAGACTCGAACTCGGGACCTTTGCCTTTCGCGGGCAAGTGCTCTACCAACTGAGCTACCGAAGCACGACTCACGTCCGGTACTCACAGCTTTACTTCTGCCAGTATCCGTCTCCTACCTTCGAAACTTTACAGAAGCTCTTCTGCGAACCTTGCAGAACTAGCACTCCTGAAAGAAAGGATATTGCGGAGACATGGCTTAGCCACAGCCTGGGGGATGTTTCCAGAATGAGATTTTCACTCTGCAGCGGAGTGTGCGCTGATATGAAACTTCCTGGCAGATTAAAACTGTGTGCCCAACCGAGACTCGAACTCGGGACCTTTCCCTTTCGCGGGCAAGTGCTCTACCAACTGAGCTACCAAAGCACGACTCACGTCCGGTACTCACAGCTTTACTTCTGCCAGTATCCGTCTCCTACCTTCCAAACTTTACAGAAGCTCTTCTGCGAACCTTGCAGAACTAGCACTCCTGAAAGAAAGGATATTGCGGAGACATGGCTTAGCCACAGCCTGGGGTATGTTTCCAGAATGAGATGTTCACTCTGCAGCGGAGTGTGCGCTGATATGAAACTTCCTGGCAGATTAAAACTGTGTGCCCGACCGAGACTTGAACTCGGAACCTTTGCATTTCGCGGGCAAGTGCTCTACCAACTGAGCCTCCGAAGCACGACTCACGTCCGGTACTCACAGCTTTACTTCTGCCAGTATCCGTCTCCTACCTTCCAAACTTTACAGAAGCTCTTCTGCGAACCTTGCAGAACTAGCACTCCTGAAAGAAAGGATATTGCGGAGACATGGCTTAGCCACAGCCTGGGGGATGTTTCCAGAATGAGATTTTCACTCTGCAGCGGAGTGTGCGCTGATATGAAACTTCCTGGCAGATTAAAACTGTGTGCCCGACCGAGACTCGAACTCGGGCCTTTGCCTTTCGCGGGCAAGTGCTCTATCAGCTGAGCTACCAAAGCACGACTCACGTCCGGTACTCACAGCTTTACTTCTGCCAGTATCCGTCTCCTTCCTTCCAAACTTTACAGAAGCTCTTCTGCGAACCTTGCAGAACTAGCACTCCTGAAAGAGAGGATATTGCGGAGACATGGCTTAGCCACAGCCTGGGGGATGTTTCCAGAATGAGATTTTCACTCTGCAGCGGAGTGTGCGCTGATATGAAACTTCCTGGCAGATTAAAACTGTGTGCCCGACCGAGACTCGAACTCGGGACCTTTGCCTTTCGCAGGCAAGTGCTCTACCAACTGAGCCTCCGAAGCACGACTCACGTCCGGTACTCACAGCTTTACTTCTGCCAGTATCCGTCTCCTTCCTTCCAAACTTTACAGAAGCTCTTCTGCGAACCTTGCAGAACTAGCACTCCTGAAAGAAAGGATATTGCGGAGACATGGCTTAGCCACAGCCTGGGGGATGTTTCCAGAATGAGATTTTCAATCTGTAGCAGAGTGTGCGCTGATATGAAACTTCCTGGCAGATTAAAACGGTGTGCCCGACCGAGACTCGAACTCGGGACCTTTGCCTTTCACGGGCAAGTGCTCTACCAACTGAGCTACCGAAGCACGACTCACGTCCGGTACTCACAGCTTTACTTCTGCCAGTATCCGTCTCCTACCTTCCAAACTTTACAGAAGCTCTTCTGCGAACCTTGCAGAACTGGCACTCCTGAAAGAAAGGATATTGCAGAGATATGGCTTAGCCACAGCCTGGGGGATGTTTCCAGAATGAGATTTACACTCTGCAGCAGAGTGTGCGCTGATATGAAACTTCCTGGCAGATTAAAACTGTGTGCCCAACCGAGACTCGAACTCAGGACCTTTGCCTTTCGCGGGCAAGTGCTCTACCAACTGAGCTACCGAAGCATGACTCACGTCCGGTACTCACAGCTGTACTTCTGCCAGTATCCGTCTCCTACCTTCCAAACTTTACAGAAGCTCTTCTGCGAACCTTGCAGAACTAGCACTCCTGAAAGAAAGGATATTGCGGAGACATGGCTTAGCCACAGCCTGGGGGATGTTTCCAGAATGAGATTTTCACTCTGCAGCGGAGTGTGCGCTGATATGAAACTTCCTGGCAGATTAAAACTGTGTGCCCGACCGAGACTCGAACTCGGGACCTTTGCCTTTCGCGGGCAAGTGCTCTACCAACTGAGCTACCGAAGCACGACTCACGTCCGGTACTCACAGCTTTACTTCTGCCAGTATCCGTCTCCTACCTTCCAAACTTTACAGAAGCTCTTCTGCGAAACTTGCAGAACTAGCACTCCTGAAAGAAAGGATATTGCGGAGACATGGCTTAGCCACAGCCTGGGGGATGTTTCCAGAATGAGATTTATACTCTGCAGCGGAGTGTGCGCTGATATGAAACTTCCTGGCAGATTAAAACTGTGTGCCCGACCGAGACTCGAACTCGGGCCTTTGCCTTTCGCGGGCAAGTGCTCTATCAGCTGAGCTACCAAAGCACGACTCACGTCCGGTACTCACAGCTTTACTTCTGCCAGTATCCGTCTCCTACCTTCCAAACTTTACAGAAGCTCTTCTGCGAACCTTGCAGAACTAGCACTCCTGAAAGAAAGGATATTGCGGAGACATGGCTTAGCCACAGCCTGGGGGATGTTTCCAGAATGAGATTTATACTCTGCAGCGGAGTGTGCGCTGATATGAAACTTCCTGGCAGATTAAAACTGTGTGCCCGACCGAGACTCGAACTCGGGCCTTTGCCTTTCGCGGGCAAGTGCTCTATCAGCTGAGCTACCAAAGCACGACTCACGTCCGGTACTCACAGCTTTACTTCTGCCAGTATCCGTCTCCTACCTTCCAAACTTTACAGAAGCTCTTCTGCGAACCTTGCAGAACTAGCACTCCTGAAAGAAAGGATATTGCGGAGACATGGCTTAGCCACAGCCTGGGGGATGTTTCCAGAATGAGATTTTCACTCTGCAGCAGAGTGTGCGCTGATATGAAACTTCCTGGCAGATTAAAACTGTGTGCCCGACCGAGACTCGAACTCTGGTCCTTTGCCTTTCGCGGGCAAGTGCTCTACCAGCTGAGCTACCGAAGCACGACTCACGTCCGGTACTCACAGCTTTACTTCTGCCAGTATCCGTCTCCTACCTTCCAAACTTTACAGAAGCTCTTCTGCGAAACTTGCAGAACTAGCACTCCTGAAAGAAAGGATATTGCGGAGACATGGCTTAGCCACAGCCTGGGGGATGTTTCCAGAATGAGATTTTCACTCTACAGCGGAGTGCGCGCTGATATGAAACTTCCTGGCAGATTAAAACTGTGTGCCCGACGGATACTCGAACTCGGGACCTTTGCCTTTCGCGGGCAAGTGCTCTACCAACTGAGCTACCGAAGCACGACTCACGTCCGGTACTCACAGCTTTACTTCTGCCAGTATCCGTCTCCTACCTTCCAAACTTTACAGAAGCTCTTCTGTGAACCTTGCAGAACTAGCACTCCTGAAAGAAAGGATATTGCGGAGACATGGCTTAGCCACAGCCTGGGGGATGTTTCCAGAATGAGATTTTCACTCTGCAGCGGAGTGTGCGCTGATATGAAACTTCCTGGCAGATTAAAACTGTGTGCCCGACCGAGACTCGAACTCGGGACCTTTGCCTTTCGCAGGCAAGTGCTCTACCAACTGAGCTACCGAAGCACGACTCACGTCCGGTACTCACAGCTTTACTTCTGCCAGTATCCGTCTCCTACCTTCCAAACTTTACAGAAGCTCTTCCGCGAACCTTGCAGAACTAGCACTCCTGAAAGAAAGGATATTGCGGAGACATGGCTTAGCCACAGCCTGGGGGATGTTTCCAGAATGAGATTTTCACTCTGCAGCGGAGTGTGCGCTGATATGAAACTTCCTGGCAGATTAAAACTGTGTGCCCAACCGAGACTCGAACTCGGGACCATTGCCTTTCCGCAGTGGTTAGCACACTGGACTCGCATTCGGGAGGACGACGGTTCAATCCCGTCTCCAGCCATTCTGATTTAGGTTTTCCGTGATTTCCCTAAATCGTTTCAGGAAAATGCCGGGATGGTCCCTTTGAAAGGGCACGGCCGATTTCCTTCCCAATCCTTCCCTAACCCGAGCTTGCGCTAAGTCTCTAATGACCTCGTCGTCGACGGGACGTTAAACACTAACCACGACCACCAACAATGCCTTTCGCGGGCAAGTGCTCTACCAACTGAGCTACCGAAGCACGACTCACGTCCGGTACTCACAGCTTTACTTCTGCCAGTATCCGTCTCCTTCCTTCCAAACTTTACAGAAGCTCTTCTGCGAACCTTGCAGAACTAGCACTCCTGAAAGAAAGGATATTGCGGAGACATGGCTTAGCCACAGCCTGGGGGATGTTTCCAGAATGAGATTTTCACTCTGCAGCAGAGTGTGCGCTGATATGAAACTTCCTGGCAGATTAAAACTTTGTGTCCGACCGAGACTCGAACTCGGGATCTTTGTCATTCGCGGGCAAGTGCTCTACCAACTGAGCTACCGAAGCACGACTCACGTCCGGTACTCACAGCTTTACTTCTGCCAGTATCCGTCTCCTACCTTACAAACTTTACAGAAGCTCTTCTGCGAAACTTGCAGAACTAGCACTCCTGAAAGAAAGGATATTGCGGAGACATGGCTTAGCCACAGCCTGGGGGATGTTTCCAGAATGAGATTTTCACTCTGCAGCGGAGTGTGCGCTGATATGAAACTTCCTGGCAGATTAAAACTGTGTGCCCGACCGAGACTCGAACTCGGGACCTTTGCCTTTCGCAGGCAAGTGCTCTACCAACTGAGCCTACGAAGCACGACTCACGTCCGGTACTCACAGCTTTACTTCTGCCAGTATCCGTCTCCTACCTTCCAAACTTTACAGAAGCTCTTCTGCGAAACTTGCAGAACTAGCACTCCTGAAAGAAAGGATATTGCGGAGACATGGCTTAGCCACAGCCTGGGGGATGTTTCCAGAATGAGATTTTCAATCTGCAGCAGAGTGTGCGCTGATATGAAACTTCCTGGCAGATTAAAACTGTGTGCCCGACCGAGACTCGAACTCGGGACCTTTGCCTTTCGCGGGCAAGTGCTCTACCAACTGAGCTACCGAAGCACGACTCACGTCCGGTACTCACAGCTTTACTTCTGCCAGTATCCGTCTCCTTCCTTCCAAACTTTACAGAAGCTCTTCTGCGAAACTTGCAGAACTAGCACTCCTGAAAGAAAGGATATTGCGGAGACATGGCTTAGTCACAGCCTGGGGGATGTTTCCAGAATGAGATTTTCACTCTGCAGCGGAGTGTGCGCTGATATGAAACTTCCTGGCAGATTAAAACTGTGTGCCCGATCGAGACTCGAACTCGGGACCTTTGCCTTTCGCGGGCAAGTGCTCTACCAACTGAGCTACCGAAGCACGACTCACGTCCGGTACTCACAGCTTTACTTCTGCCAGTATCCGTCTCCTACCTTCCAAACTTTACAGAAGCTCTTCTGCGAACCTTGCAGAACTGGCACTCCTGAAAGAAAGGATATTGCGGAGATATGGCTTAGCCACAGCCTGGGGGATGTTTCCAGAATGAGATTTACACTCTGCAGCAGAGTGTGCGCTGATATGAAACTTCCTGGCAGATTAAAACTGTGTGCCCAACCGAGACTCGAACTCAGGACCTTTGCCTTTCGCGGGCAAGTGCTCTACCAACTGAGCTACCGAAGCATGACTCACGTCCGGTACTCACAGCTGTACTTCTGCCAGTATCCGTCTCCTACCTTCCAAACTTTACAGAAGCTCTTCTGCGAACCTTGCAGAACTAGCACTCCTGAAAGAAAGGATATTGCGGAGACATGGCTTAGCCACAGCCTGGGGGATGTTTCCAGAATGAGATTTTCACTCTGCAGCGGAGTGTGCGCTGATATGAAACTTCCTGGCAGATTAAAACTGTGTGCCCGACCGAGACTCGAACTCGGGACCTTTGCCTTTCGCGGGCAAGTGCTCTACCAACTGAGCTACCGAAGCACGACTCACGTCCGGTACTCACAGCTTTACTTCTGCCAGTATCCGTCTCCTACCTTCCAAACTTTACAGAAGCTCTTCTGCGAACCTTGCAGAACTAGCACTCCTGAAAGAAAGGATATTGCGGAGACATGGCTTAGCCACAGCCTGGGGGATGTTTCCAGAATGAGATTTATACTCTGCAGCGGAGTGTGCGCTGATATGAAACTTCCTGGCAGATTAAAACTGTGTGCCCGACCGAGACTCGAACTCGGGCCTTTGCCTTTCGCGGGCAAGTGCTCTGTCAGCTGAGCTACCAAAGCACGACTCACGTCCGGTACTCACAGCTTTACTTCTGCCAGTATCCGTCTCCTACCTTCCAAACTTTACAGAAGCTCTTCTGCGAACCTTGCAGAACTAGCACTCCTGAAAGAAAGGATATTGCGGAGACATGGCTTAGCCACAGCCTGGGGGATGTTTCCAGAATGAGATTTTCACTCTGCAGCGGAGTGTGCGCTGATATGAAACTTCCTGGCAGATTAAAACTGTGTGCCCGACCGAGACTCGAACTCTGGTCCTTTGCCTTTCGCGGGCAAGTGCTCTACCAGCTGAGCTACCGAAGCACGACTCACGTCCGGTACTCACAGCTTTACTTCTGCCAGTATCCGTCTCCTACCTTCCAAACTTTACAGTAGCTCTTCTGCGAAACTTGCAGAACTAGCACTCCTGAAAGAAAGGATATTGCGGAGACATGGCTTAGCCACAGCCTGGGGGATGTTTCCAGAATGAGATTTTCACTCTACAGCGGAGTGCGCGCTGATATGAAACTTCCTGGCAGATTAAAACTGTGTGCCCGACGGATACTCGAACTCGGGACCTTTGCCTTTCGCGGGCAAGTGCTCTACCAACTGAGCTACCGAAGCACGACTCACGTCCGGTACTCACAGCTTTACTTCTGCCAGTATCCGTCTCCTACCTTCCAAACTTTACAGAAGCTCTTCTGTGAACCTTGCAGAACTAGCACTCCTGAAAGAAAGGATATTGCGGAGACATGGCTTAGCCACAGCCTGGGGGATGTTTCCAGAATGAGATTTTCACTCTGCAGCGGAGTGTGCGCTGATATGAAACTTCCTGGCAGATTAAAACTGTGTGCCCGACCGAGACTCGAACTCGGGACCTTTGCCTTTCGCAGGCAAGTGCTCTACCAACTGAGCTACCGAAGCACGACTCACGTCCGGTACTCACAGCTTTACTTCTGCCAGTATCCGTCTCCTACCTTCCAAACTTTACAGAAGCTCTTCCGCGAACCTTGCAGAACTAGCACTCCTGAAAGAAAGGATATTGCGGAGACATGGCTTAGCCACAGCCTGGGGGATGTTTCCAGAATGAGATTTTCACTCTGCAGCGGAGTGTGCGCTGATATGAAACTTCCTGGCAGATTAAAACTGTGTGCCCAACCGAGACTCGAACTCGGGACCATTGCCTTTCCGCAGTGGTTGGCACACTGGACTCGCATTCGGGAGGACGACGGTTCAATCCCGTCTCCAGCCATTCTGATTTAGGTTTTCCGTGATTTCCCTAAATCGTTTCAGGAAAATGCCGGGATGGTCCCTTTGAAAGGGCACGGCCGATTTCCTTCCCAATCCTTCCCTAACCCGAGCTTGCGCTAAGTCTCTAATGACCTCGTCGTCGACGGGACGTTAAACACTAACCACGACCACCAACAATGCCTTTCGCGGGCAAGTGCTCTACCAACTGAGCTACCGAAGCACGACTCACGTCCGGTACTCACAGCTTTACTTCTGCCAGTATCCGTCTCCTTCCTTCCAAACTTTACAGAAGCTCTTCTGCGAACCTTGCAGAACTAGCACTCCTGAAAGAAAGGATATTGCGGAGACATGGCTTAGCCACAGCCTGGGGGATGTTTCCAGAATGAGATTTTCACTCTGCAGCAGAGTGTGCGCTGAGATGAAACTTCCTGGCAGATTAAAACTTTGTGTCCGACCGAGACTCGAACTCGGGATCTTTGTCATTCGCGGGCAAGTGCTCTACCAACTGAGCTACCGAAGCACGACTCACGTCCGGTACTCACAGCTTTACTTCTGCCAGTATCCGTCTCCTACCTTACAAACTTTACAGAAGCTCTTCTGCGAAACTTGCAGAACTAGCACTCCTGAAAGAAAGGATATTGCGGAGACATGGCTTAGCCACAGCCTGGGGGATGTTTCCAGAATGAGATTTTTACTCTGCAGCGGAGTGTGCGCTGATATGAAACTTCCTGGCAGATTAAAACTGTGTGCCTGACCGAGACTCGAACTCGGGACCTTTGCCTTTCGCGGGCAAGTGCTCTACCAACTGAGCTACCGAAGCACGACTCACGTCCGGTACTCACAGCTTTACTTCTGCCAGTATCCGTCTCCTTTCTTCCAAACTTTACAGAAGCTCTTCTGCGAACCTTGCAGAACTAGCACTCCTGAAAGAGAGGATATTGCGGAGACATGGCTTAGCCACAGCCTGGGGGATGTTTCCAGAATGAGATTTTCACTCTGCAGCGGAGTGTGCGCTGATATGAAACTTCCTGGCAGATTAAAACTGTGTGCCCGACCGAGACTCGAACTCGGGACCTTTGCCTTTCGCAGGCAAGTGCTCTACCAACTGAGCCTCCGAAGCACGACTCACGTCCGGTACTCACAGCTTTACTTCTGCCAGTATCCGTCTCCTACCTTCCAAACTTTACAGAAGCTCTTCTGCGAAACTTGCAGAACTAGCACTCCTGAAAGAAAGGATATTGCGGAGACATGGCTTAGCCACAGCCTGGGGGATGTTTCCAGAATGAGATTTTCAATCTGCAGCAGAGTGTGCGCTGATATGAAACTTCCTGGCAGATTAAAACTGTGTGCCCGACCGAGACTCGAACTCGGGACCTTTGCCTTTCGCGGGCAAGTGCTCTACCAACTGAGCTACCGAAGCACGACTCACGTCCGGTACTCACAGCTTTACTTCTGCCAGTATCCGTCTCCTTCCTTCCAAACTTTACAGAAGCTCTTCTGCGAAACTTGCAGAACTAGCACTCCTGAAAGAAAGGATATTGCGGAGACATGGCTTAGTCACAGCCTGGGGGATGTTTCCAGAATGCGATTTTCACTCTGCAGCGGAGTGTGCGCTGATATGAAACTTCCTGGCAGATTAAAACTGTGTGCCCGATCGAGACTCGAACTCGGGACCTTTGCCTTTCGCGGGCAAGTGCTCTACCAACTGAGCTACCGACGCACGATTCATGTCCGGTACTCACAGCTTTACTTCTGCCAGTATCCGTCTCCTACCTTCCAAACTTTACACAAGCTCTTCCGCGAACCTTGCAGAACTAGCACTCCTGAAAGAAAGGATATTGCGGAGACATGGCTTAGCCACATCCTGGGGGATGTTTCCGGAATGAGATTTTCACTCTGCAGCGGAGTGTGCGCTGATATGAAACTTCCTGGCAGATTAAAACTGTGTGCCCGACCGAGACTCGAACTCGGGACCTTTGCCTTTCGCGGGCAAGTGCTCTACCAACTGAGCTACCGAAGCACGACTCACGTCCGGTACTCACAGCTTTACTTCTGCCAGTATCCGTATCCTACCTTACAAACTTTACAGAAGCTCTTCCGCGAACCTTGCAGAACTAGCACTCCTGAAAGAAAGGATATTGCGGAGACATGGCTTAGCCACAGCCTGGGGGATGTTTCCAGAATGAGATTTTCACTCTGCAGCGGAGTGTGCGCTGATATGAAACTTCCTGGCAGATTAAAACTGTGTGCCCGACCGAGACTCGAACTCGGGACCTTTGCCTTTCGCAGGCAAGTGCTCTACCAACTGAGCTTCCGAAGCACGACTCACGTCCGGTACTCACAGCTTTACTTCTGCCAGTATGTGTCTCCTACCTTCCAAACTTTACAGAAGCTCTTCCGCGAACCTTGCAGAACTAGCACTCCTGAAAGAAAGGATATTGCGGAGACATGGCTTAGCCACAGCCTGGGGGATGTTTCCAGAATGAGATTTTCACTCTGCAGCGGTGTGTGCTCTGATATGAAACTTCCTGGCAGATTAAAACTGTGTGCCCAACCGAGACTTCAACTCGGGACCTTTGCCTTTCGCGGGCAAGTGCTCTACCAACTAAGCTACCGAAGCACGACTCACGTCCGGTACTCACAGCTTTACTTCTGCCAGTATCTGTCTCCTATCTTCCAAACTTTACAGAAGCTCTTCTGCGAACCTTGCAGAACTAGCACTCCTGAAAGAAAGGATATTGCGGAGACATGGCTTAGCCACAGCCTGGTGGATATTTCCAGAATGAGATTTTTACTCTGCAGCGGAGTGTGCGCTGATATGAAACTTCCTGGCAGATTAAAACTGTGTGCCCAGCCGAGACTCGAACTCAGGACCTTTGCCTTTCGCGGGCAAGTGCTCTACCAACTGAGCTACCGAAGCACGACTCACGTCCGGTACTCACAGCTTTACTTCTGCCAGTATCCGTCTCCTACCTTCCAAACTTTACAGAAGCTCTTCCGCGAACCTTGCAGAACTAGCACTCCTGAAAGAAAGGATATTGCGGAGATATGGCTTAGCCACAGCCTGGGGGATGTTTCCAGAATGAGATTTTCACTCTGCAGCGGAGTGTGCGCTGATACGAAACTTCCTGGCAGATTAAAACTGTGTGCCCGACCGAGACTCGAACTCGGGACCTTTGCCTTTCGCAGGCAAGTGCTCTACCAACTGAGCTTCCGAAGCACGACTCACGTCCGGTACTCACAGCTTTACTTCTGCCAGTATGTGTCTCCTACCTTCCAAACTTTACAGAAGCTCTTCCGCGAACCTTGCAGAACTAGCACTCCTGAAAGAAAGGATATTGCGGAGACATGGCTTAGCCACAGCCTGGGGGATGTTTCCAGAATGAGATTTTCACTCTGCAGCGGTGTGTGCTCTGATATGAAACTTCCTGGCAGATTAAAACTGTGTGCCCAACCGAGACTCGAACTCGGGAGCATTACCTTTCCGCAGTGGTTAGCACACTGGACTCGCATTCGGGAGGACGACGGTTCAATCCCGTCCCCGGCCATTCTGATTTAGGTTTTCCGTGATTTCCCTAAATCGTTTCAGGAAAATGCCGGGATGGTCCCTTTGAAAGGGCACGGCCGATTTCCTTCCCAATCCTTCCCTAACCCGAGCTTGCGCTCCGTCTCTAATGACCTCGTCGTCGACGGGACGTTAAACACTAACCACGACCACCACCAATGCCTTTCGCGGGCAAGTGCTCTACCAACTGAGCTACCGAAGCACGACTCACGTCCGGTACTCACAGCTTTACTTCTGCCAGTATCCGTCTCCTTCCTTCCAAACTTTACAGAAACTCTTCTGCGAACCTTGCAGAACTAGCACTCCTGAAAGAAAGGATATTGCGGAGACATGGCTTAGCCACAGCCTGGGGGATGTTTCCAGAATGAGATTTTCACTCTGCAGCGGAGTGTGCCCTGATATGAAACTTCCTGGCAGATTAAAACTGTGTGCCCGACCGAGACTCGAACTCGGGACCATTGCCTTTCCGCAGTGGTTAGCACACTGGACTCGCATTCGGGAGGACGACGGTTCAATCCCGTCTCCGGCCATTCTGATTTAGGTTTTCCGTGATTTCCCTAAATCGTTTCAGGCAAATGCCGGGATGGTCCCTTTGAAAGGGCACGGCCGATTTCCTTCCCAATCCTTCCCTAACCCGAGCTTGCGCTCCGTCTCTAATGACCTCGTCGTCGACGGGACGTTAAACACTAACCACCACCACCACCATTGCCTTTCGCGGGCAAGTGCTCTACCAACTGAGCTACCGAAGCACGACTCACGTCCGGTACTCACAGCTTTACTTCTGCCAGTATCCGTCTCCTACCTTCCAAACTTTACAGAAGCTCTTCTGCGAAACTTGCAGAACTAGCACTCCTGAAAGAAAGGATATTGCGGAGACATGGCTTAGCCACAGCCTGGGGGATGTTTCCAGAATGAGATTTTCACTCTGCAGCGGAGTGTGCGCTGATATGAAACTTCCTGGCAGATTAAAACTGTGTGCCCGACGGAGACTCGAACTCGGGACCTTTGCCTTTCGCAGGCAAGTGCTCTACCAACTGAGCCTCCGAAGCACGACTCACGTCCGGTACTCACAGCTTTACTTCTGCCAGTATCCGTCTCCTTCCTTCCAAACTTTACAGAAGCTCTTCTGCGAACCTTGCAGAACTAGCACTCCTGAAAGAAAGGATATTGCGGAGACATGGCTTAGCCACAGCCTGGGGGATGTTTCCAGAATGAGATTTATACTCTGCAGCGGAGTGTGCGCTGATATGAAACTTCCTGGCAGATTAAAACTGTGTGCCCGACCGAGACTCGAACTCGGGCCTTTGCCTTTCGCGGGCAAGTGCTCTATCAGCTGAGCTACCAAAGCACGACTCACGTCCGGTACTCACAGCTTTACTTCTGCCAGTATCCGTCTCCTACCTTCCAAACTTTACAGAAGCTCTTCTGCGAACCTTGCAGAACTAGCACTCCTGAAAGAAAGGATATTGCGGAGACATGGCTTAGCCACAGCCTGGGGGATGTTTCCAGAATGAGATTTTCACTCTGCAGCGGAGTGTGCGCTGATATGAAACTTCCTGGCAGATTAAAACTGTGTGCCCGACCGAGACTCGAACTCTGGTCCTTTGCCTTTCGCGGGCAAGTGCTCTACCAGCTGAGCTACCGAAGCACGACTCACGTCCGGTACTCACAGCTTTACTTCTGCCAGTATCCGTCTCCTACCTTCCAAACTTTACAGAAGCTCTTCTGCGAAACTTGCAGAACTAGCACTCCTGAAAGAAAGGATATTGCGGAGACATGGCTTAGCCACAGCCTGGGGGATGTTTCCAGAATGAGATTTTCACTCTGCAGCGGAGTGTGCGCTGATATGAAACTTCCTGGCAGATTAAAACTGTGTGCCCGACCGAGACTCGAACTCGGGACCTTTGCCTTTCGCGGGCAAGTGCTCTACCAACTGAGCTACCGAAGCACGACTCACGTCCGGTACTCACAGCTTTACTTCTGCCAGTATCCGTCTCCTACCTTCCAAACTTTACAGAAGCTCTTCTGTGAACCTTGCAGAACTAGCACTCCTGAAAGAAAGGATATTGCGGAGACATGGCTTAGCCACAGCCTGGGGGATGTTTCCAGAATGAGATTTTCACTCTGCAGCGGAGTGTGCGCTGATATGAAACTTCCTGGCAGATTAAAACTGTGTGCCCGACCGAGACTCGAACTCGGGACCTTTGCCTTTCGAAGGCAAGTGCTCTACCAACTGAGCTACCGAAGCACGACTCACGTCCGGTACTCACAGCTTTACTTCTGCCAGTATCCGTCTCCTACCTTCCAAACTTTACAGAAGCTCTTCCGCGAACCTTGCAGAACTAGCACTCCTGAAAGAAAGGATATTGCGGAGACATGGCTTAGCCACAGCCTGGGGGATGTTTCCAGAATGAGATTTTCACTCTGCAGCGGAGTGTGCGCTGATATGAAACTTCCTGGCAGATTAAAACTGTGTGCCCGACCGAGACTCGAACTCGGGACCATTGCCTTTCCGCAGTGGTTAGCACACTGGACTCGCATTCGGGACGACGACGGTTCAATCCCGTCTCCGGCCATTCTGATTTAGGTTTTCTGTGATTTCCCTAAATCGTTTCAGGAAAATGCCGGGATGGTCCCTTTGAAAGGGCACGGCCGATTTCCTTCCCAATCCTTCCCTAACCCGAGCTTGCGCTAAGTCTCTAATGACCTCGTCGTCGACGGGACGTTAAACACTAACCACGACCACCAACAATGCCTTTCGCGGGCAAGTGCTCTACCAACTGAGCTACCGAAGCACGACTCACGTCCGGTACTCACAGCTTTACTTCTGCCAGTATCCGTCTCCTTCCTTCCAAACTTTACGGAAGCTCTTCTGCGAACCTTGCAGAACTAGCACTCCTGAAAGAAAGGATATTGCGGAGACATGGCTTAGCCACAGCCTGGGAGATGTTTCCAGAATGAGATTTTCACTCTGCAGCAGAGTGTGCGCTGATATGAAACTTCCTGGCAGATTAAAACTTTGTGTCCGACCGAGACTCGAACTCGGGATCTTTGTCATTCGCGGGCAAGTGCTCTACCAACTGAGCTACCGAAGCACGACTCACGTCCGGTACTCACAGCTTTACTTCTGCCAGTATCCGTCTCCTACCTTACAAACTTTACAGAAGCTCTTCTGCGAAACTTGCAGAACTAGCACTCCTGAAAGAAAGGATATTGCGGAGACATGGCTTAGCCACAGACTGGGGGATGTTTCCAGAATGAGATTTTTACTCTGCAGCGGAGTGTGCGCTGATATGAAACTTCCTGGCAGATTAAAACTGTGTGCCTGACCGAGACTCGAACTCGGGACCTTTGCCTTTCGCGGGCAAGTGCTCTACCAACTGAGCTACCGAAGCACGACTCACGTCCGGTACTCACAGCTTTACTTCTGCCAGTATCCGTCTCCTTTCTTCCAAACTTTACAGAAGCTCTTCTGCGAACCTTGCAGAACTAGCACTCCTGAAAGAGAGGATATTGCGGAGACATGGCTTAGCCACATCCTGGGGGATGTTTCCAGAATGAGATTTTCACTCTGCAGCGGAGTGTGCGCTGATATGAAACTTCCTGGCAGATTAAAACTGTGTGCCCGACCGAGACTCGAACTCGGGACCTTTGCCTTTCGCAGGCAAGTGCTCTACCAACTGAGCCTCCGAAGCACGACTCACGTCCGGTACTCACAGCTTTACTTCTGCCAGTATCCGTCTCCTTCCTTCCAAACTTTACAGAAGCTCTTCTGCGAAACTTGCAGAACTAGCACTCCTGAAAGAAAGGATATTGCGGAGACATGGCTTAGCCACAGCCTGGGGGATGTTTCCAGAATGAGATTTTTACTCTGCAGCGGAGTGTGCGCTGATATGAAACCTTCTGGCAGATTAAAACTGTGTGCCCGACCGAGACTCGAACTCAGGACCTTTGCCTTTCGCGGGCAAGTGCTCTACCAACTGAGCTACCGAAGCACGACTCACGTCCGGTACTCACAGCTGTACTTCTGCCAGTATCCGTCTCCTACCTTCCAAACTTTACAGAAGCTCTTCTGCGAACCTTGCAGAACTAGCACTCCTGAAAGAAAGGATATTGCGGAGATATGGCTTAGCCACAGCCTGGGGGATGTTTCCAGAATGAGATTTTCACTCTGCAGCGGAGTGTGCGCTGATATGAAACTTCCTGGCAGATTAAAACTGTGTGCCCGACCGAGACTCGAACTCGGTACCTTTGCCTTTCATGGGTAAGTGCTCCACCAACTGAGCTACCGAAGCACGACTCACGTCCGGTACTCACAGCTTTACTTCTGCCAGTATCCGTCTCCTACCTTCCAAACTTTACAGAAGCTCTTCCGCGAACCTTGCAGAACTAGCACTCCTGAAAGAAAGGATATTGCGGAGACATGGCTTAGCCACAGCCTGGGGGATGTTTCCAGAATGAGATTTTCACTCTGCAGCGGAGTGTGCGCTGATATGAAACTTCCTGGCAGATTAAAACTGTGTGCCCGACCGAGACTCGAAGTCGGGACCTTTGCCTTTCGCGGGCAAGTGCTCTACCAACTGAGCTACCGAAGCACGACTCACGTCCGGTACTCACAGCTTTATTTCTGCCAGTATCCGTCTCCTTCCTTCCAAACTTTACAGAAGCTCTTCTGCGAAACTTGCAGAACTAGCACTCCTGAAAGAAAGGATATTGCGGAGACATGGCTTAGTCACAGCCTGGGGGATGTTTCCAGAATGAGATTTTCACTCTGCAGCGGAGTGTGCGCTGATATGAAACTTCCTGGCAGATTAAAACTGTGTGCCCGATCGAGACTCGAACTCGGGACCTTTGCCTTTCGCGGGCAAGTGCTCTACCAACTGAGCTACCGACGCACGATTCATGTCCGGTACTCACAGCTTTACTTCTGCCAGTATCCGTCTCCTACCTTCCAAACTTTACACAAGCTCTTCCGCGAACCTTGCAGAACTAGCACTCCTGAAAGAAAGGATATTGTGGAGACATGGCTTAGCCACAGCCTGGGGGATGTTTCCGGAATGAGATTTTCACTCTGCAGCGGAGTGTGCGCTGATATGAAACTTCCTGGCAGATTAAAACTGTGTGCCCGACCGAGACTCGAACTCGGGACCTTTGCCTTTCACGGGCAAGTGCTCTACCAACTGAGCTACCGAAGCACGACTCACGTCCGGTACTCACAGCTTTACTTCTGCCAGTATCCGTATCCTACCTTCCAAACTTTACAGAAGCTCTTCCGCGAACCTTGCAGAACTAGCACTCCTGAAAGAAAGGATATTGCGGAGACATGGCTTAGCCACAGCCTGGGGGATGTTTCCAGAATGAGATTTTCACTCTGCAGCGGAGTGTGCGCTGATATGAAACTTCCTGGCAGATTAAAACTGTGTGCCCAACCGAGACTTCAACTCGGGACCTTTGCCTTTCGCGGGCAAGTGCTCTACCAACTAAGCTACCGAAGCACGACTCACGTCCGGTACTCACAGCTTTACTTCTGCCAGTATCTGTCTCCTATCTTCCAAACTTTACAGAAGCTCTTCTGCGAACCTTGCAGAACTAGCACTCCTGAAAGAAAGGATATTGCGGAGACATGGCTTAGCCACAGCCTGGTGGATGTTTCCAGAATGAGATTTTTACTCTGCAGCGGAGTGTGCGCTGATATGAAACTTCCTGGCAGATTAAAACTGTGTGCCCAGCCGAGACTCGAACTCAGGACCTTTGCCTTTCGCGGGCAAGTGCTCTACCAACTGAGCTACCGAAGCACGACTCACGTCCGGTACTCACAGCTTTACTTCTGCCAGTATCCGTCTCCTACCTTCCAAACTTTACAGAAGCTCTTCCGCGAACCTTGCAGAACTAGCACTCCTGAAAGAAAGGATATTGCGGAGATATGGCTTAGCCACAGCCTGGGGGATGTTTCCAGAATGAGATTTTCACTCTGCAGCGGAGTGTGCGCTGATATGAAACTTCCTGGCAGATTAAAACTTTGTGCCCGACCGAGACTCGAACTCGGGACCTTTGCCTTTCGCAGGCAAGTGCTCTACCAACTGAGCTTCCGAAGCACGACTCACGTCCGGTACTCACAGCTTTACTTCTGCCAGTATGTGTCTCCTACCTTCCAAACTTTACAGAAGCTCTTCCGCGAACCTTGCAGAACTAGCACTCCTGAAAGAAAGGATATTGCGGAGACATGGCTTAGCCACAGCCTGGGGGATGTTTCCAGAATGAGATTTTCACTCTGCAGCGGTGTGTGCTCTGATATGAAACTTCCTGGCAGATTAAAACTGTGTGCCCGACCGAGACTCGAACTCGGGACCATTACCTTTCCGCAGTGGTTAGCACACTGGACTCGCATTCGGGAGGACGACGGTTCAATCCCGTCCCCGGCCATTCTGATTTAGGTTTTCCGTGATTTCCCTAAATCGTTTCAGGAAAATGCCGGGATGGTCCCTTTGAAAGGGCACGGCCGATTTCCTTCCCAATCCTTCCCTAACCCGAGCTTGCGCTCCGTCTCTAATGACCTCGTCGTCGACGGGACGTTAAACACTAACCACGACCACCACCAATGCCTTTCGCGGGCAAGTGCTCTACCAACTGAGCTACCGAAGCACGACTCACGTCCGGTACTCACAGCTTTACTTCTGCCAGTATCCGTCTCCTTCCTTCCAAACTTTACAGAAGCTCTTCTGCGAACCTTGCAGAACTAGCACACCTGAAAGAAAGGATATTGCGGAGACATGGCTTAGCCACAGCCTGGGGGATGTTTCCAGAATGAGATTTTCACTCTGCAGCGGAGTGTGCCCTGATATGAAACTTCCTGGCAGATTAAAACTGTGTGCCCGACCGAGACTCGAACTCGGGACCATTGCCTTTCCGCAGTGGTTAGCACACTGGACTCGCATTCGGGAGGACGACGGTTCAATCCCGTCTCCGGCCATTCTGATTTAGGTTTTCCGTGATTTCCCTAAATCGTTTCAGGCAAATGCCGGGATGGTCCCTTTGAAAGGGCACGGCCGATTTCCTTCCCAATCCTTCCCTAACCCGAGCTTGCGCTCCGTCTCTAATGACCTCGTCGTCGACGGGACGTTAAACACTAACCACCACCACCACCATTGCCTTTCGCGGGCAAGTGCTCTACCAACTGAGCTACCGAAGCACGACTCACGTCCGGTACTCACAGCTTTACTTCTGCCAGTATCCGTCTCCTACCTTCCAAACTTTACAGAAGCTCTTCTGCGAACCTTGCAGAACTAGCACTCCTGAAAGAAAGGATATTGCGGAGACATGGCTTAGCCACAGCCTGGGGGATGTTTCCAGAATGAGATTTTCACTCTGCAGCGGAGTGTGCGCTGATATGAAACTTCCTGGCAGATTAAAACTGTGTGCCTGACCGAGACTCGAACTCGGGACCTTTGCCTTTCGCGGGCAAGTGCTCTACCAACTGAGCTACCGAAGCACGACTCACGTCCGGTACTCACAGCTTTACTTCTGCCAGTATCCGTCTCCTTCCTTCCAAACTTTACAGAAGCTCTTCTGCGAACCTTGCAGAACCAGCACTCCTGAAAGGAAGGATATTGCGGAGACATGGCTTAGCCACAGCCTGGGGGATGTTTCCAGAATGAGATTTTCACTCTGCAGCGGAGTGTGCGCTGATATGAAACTTCCTGGCAGATTAAAACTGTGTGCCCGACCGAGACTCGAACTCGGGACCTTTGCCTTTCGCAGGCAAGTGCTCTACCAACTGAGCCTCCGAAGCACGACTCACGTCCGGTACTCACAGCTTTACTTCTGCCAGTATCCGTCTCCTTCCTTCCAAACTTTACAGAAGCTCTTCTGCGAACCTTGCAGAACTAGCACTCCTGAAAGAAAGGATATTGTGGAGATATGGCTTAGCCACAGCCTGGGGGATGTTTCCAGAATGAGATTTACACTCTGCAGCAGAGTGTGCGCTGATATGAAACTTTCTGGCATATTAAAACTGTGTGCCCAACCGAGACTCGAACTCAGGACCTTTGCCTTTCGCGGGCAAGTGCTCTACCAACTGAGATACCGAAGCACGACTCACGTCCGGTACTCACAGCTGTACTTCTGCCAGTATCCGTCTCCTACCTTCCAAACTTTACAGAAGCTCTTCTGCGAACCTTGCAGAACTAGCACTCCTGAAAGAAAGGATATTGCGGAGACACGGCTTAGCCACAGCCTGGGGGATGTTTCCGGAATGAGATTTTCACTCTGCAGCGGAGTGTGCGCTGATATGAAACTTCCTGGCAGATTAAAACTGTGTGTCCAACCGAGACTCGAACTCGGGACCGTTGCCTTTCGCGGGCAAGTGCTCTACCAACTGAGCTACTGAAGCACGACTCACGTCCGGTACTCACAGCTTTACTTCTGCCAGTATCCGTCTCCTACCTTCCAAACTTTACAGAAGCTCTTCCGCGAAACTTGCAGAACTAGCACTCCTGAAAGAAAGGATATTGCGGAGACATGGCTTAGCCACAGCCTGGGGGATGTTTCCAGAATGAGATTTTCACTCTGCAGCGGAGTGTGCGCTGATATGAAACTTCCTGTCAGATTAAAACTGTGTGCCCGACCGAGACTCGAACTCGGGACCTTTGCCTTTCGCGGGCAAGTGCTCTACCAACTGAGCTACCGAAGCACGACTCACGTCCGGTTCTCACAGCTTTACTTCTGCCAGTATCCGTCTCCTAAATTCGAAACTTTACAGAAGCTCTTCTGTGAACCTTGCAGAACTAGCACTCCTGAAAGAAAGGATATTGCGGAGACATGGCTTAGCCACAGCCTGGGGGATGTTTCCAGAATGAGATTTTCACTCTGCAGCGGAGTGTGCGCTGATATGAAACTTCCTGGCAGATTAAAACTGTGTGCCCGACCGAGACTCGAACTCGGGACCTTTGCCTTTCGCAGGCAAGTGCTCTACCATCTGAGCTACCGAAGCACGACTCACGTCCGGTACTCACAGCTTTACTTCTGCCAGTATCCGTCTCCTACCTTCCAAACTTTACAGAAGCTCTTCCGCGAACCTTGCAGAACTAGCACTCCTGAAAGAAATGATATTGCGGAGACATGGCTTAGCCACAGCCTGGGGGATGTTTCCAGAATGAGATTTTCACTCTGCAGCGGAGTGTGCGCTGATATGAAACTTCCTGGCAGATTAAAACTGTGTGCCCGACCGAGACTCGAACTCGGGACCATTGCCTTTCCGCAGTGGTTAGCACACTGGACTCGCATTCGGGAGGACGACGGTTCAATCCCGTCTCCGGCCATTCTGATTTAGGTTTTCCGTGATTTCCCTAAATCGTTTCAGGAAAATGCCGGGATGGTCCCTTTGAAAGGGCACGGCCGATTTCCTTCCCAATCCTTCCCTAACCCGAGCTTGCGCTCCGTCTCTAATGACCTCGTCGTCGACGGGACGTTAAACACTAACCACCACCACCACCACCATTGCCTTTCGCGGGCAAGTGCTCTACCAACTGAGCTACCGAAGCACGACTCACGTCCGGTACTCACAGCTTTACTTCTGCCAGTATCCGTCTCCTTCCGTCCAAACTTTACAGAAGCTCTTCTGCGAACCTTGCAGAACTAGCACTCCTGAAAGAAAGGATATTGCGGAGACATGGCTTAGCCACAGCCTGGGGGATGTTTCCAGAATGAGATTTTCACTCTGCAGCGGAGTGTGCGCTGATATGAAACTTCCTGGCAGATTAAAACTGTGTGTCCGACCGAGACTCGAACTCTGGACCTTTGTCATTCGCGGGCAAGTGCTCTACCAACTGAGCTACCGAAGCACGACTCACGTCCGGTACTCACAGCTTTACTTCTGCCAGTATCCGTCTCCTTCCTTCCAAACTTTAAAGAAGCTCTTCTGCGAACCTTGCAGAACTAGCACTCCTGAAAGAGAAAATGTTGCGGAGACATGGCTTAGCCACAGCCTGGGGGATGTTTCCAGAATGAGATTTTCACTCTGCAGCGGAGTGTGCGCTGATATGAAACTTCCTGGCAGATTAAAACTGTGTGCCCGACCGAGACTCGAACTCGGGACCTTTGCCTTTCGCAGGCAAGTGCTCTACCAACTGAGCCTCCGAAGCACGACTCACGTCCGGTACTCACAGCTTTACTTCTGCCAGTATCCGTCTCCTTCCTTCCAAACTTTACAGAAGCTCTTCTGCGAACCTTGCAGAACTAGCACTCCTGAAAGAAAGGATATTGCGGAGACATGGCTTAGCCACAGCCTGGGGGATGTTTCCAGAATGAGATTTTCACTCTGCAGCGGTGTGTGCTCTGATATGAAACTTCCTGGCAGATTAAAACTGTGTGCCCGACCGAGACTCGAACTCGGGACCAATACCTTTCCGCAGTGGTTAGCACACTGGACTCGCATTCGGGAGGACGACGGTTCAATCCCGTCCCCGGCCATTCTGATTTAGGTTTTCCGTGATTTCCCTAAATCGTTTCAGGAAAATGCCGGGATGGTCCCTTTGAAAGGGCACGGCCGATTTCCTTCCCAATCCTTCCCTAACCCGAGCTTGCGCTCCGTCTCTAATGACCTCGTCGTCGACGGGACGTTAAACACTAACCACGACCACCACCAATGCCTTTCGCGGGCAAGTGCTCTACCAACTGAGCTACCGAAGCACGACTCACGTCCGGTACTCACAGCTTTACTTCTGCCAGTATCCGTCTCCTTCCTTCCAAACTTTACAGAAGCTCTTCTGCGAACCTTGCAGAACTAGCACTCCTGAAAGAAAGGATATTGCGGAGACATGGCTTAGCCACAGCCTGGGGGATGTTTCCAGAATGAGATTTTCACTCTGCAGCGGAGTGTGCCCTGATATGAAACTTCCTGGCAGATTAAAACTGTGTGCCCGACCGAGACTCGAACTCGGGACCATTGCCTTTCCGCAGTGGTTAGCACACTGGACTCGCATTCGGGAGGACGACGGTTCAATCCCGTCTCCGGCCATTCTGATTTAGGTTTTCCGTGATTTCCCTAAATCGTTTCAGGCAAATGCCGGGATGGTCCCTTTGAAAGGGCACGGCCGATTTCCTTCCCAATCCTTCCCTAACCCGAGCTTGCGCTCCGTCTCTAATGACCTCGTCGTCGACGGGACGTTAAACACTAACCACCACCACCACCATTGCCTTTCGCGGGCAAGTGCTCTACCAACTGAGCTACCGAAGCACGACTCACGTCCGGTACTCACAGCTTTACTTCTGCCAGTATCCGTCTCCTACCTTCCAAACTTTACAGAAGCTCTTCTGCGAAACTTGCAGAACTAGCACTCCTGAAAGAAAGGATATTGCGGAGACATGGCTTAGCCACAGCCTGGGGGATGTTTCCAGAATGAGATTTTCACTCTGCAGCGGAGTGTGCGCTGATATGAAACTTCCTGGCAGATTAAAACTGTGTGCCTGACCGAGACTCGAACTCGGGACCTTTGCCTTTCGCGGGCAAGTGCTCTACCAACTGAGCTACCGAAGCACGACTCACGTCCGGTACTCACAGCTTTACTTCTGCCAGTATCCGTCTCCTTCCTTCCAAACTTTACAGAAGCTCTTCTGCGAACCTTGCAGAACCAGCACTCCTGAAAGGAAGGATATTGCGGAGACATGGCTTAGCCACAGCCTGGGGGATGTTTCCAGAATGAGATTTTCACTCTGCAGCGGAGTGTGCGCTGATATGAAACTTCCTGGCAGATTAAAACTGTGTGCCCGACCGAGACTCGAACTCGGGACCTTTGCCTTTCGCAGGCAAGTGCTCTACCAACTGAGCCTCCGAAGCACGACTCACGTCCGGTACTCACAGCTTTACTTCTGCCAGTATCCGTCTCCTTCCTTCCAAACTTTACAGAAGCTCTTCTGCGAACCTTGCAGAACTAGCACTCCTGAAAGAAAGGATATTGTGGAGATATGGCTTAGCCACAGCCTGGGGGATGTTTCCAGAATGAGATTTACACTCTGCAGCAGAGTGTGCGCTGATATGAAACTTCCTGGCAGATTAAAACTGTGTGCCCAACCGAGACTCGAACTCAGGACCTTTGCCTTTCGCGGGCAAGTGCTCTACCAACTGAGATACCGAAGCACGACTCACGTCCGGTACTCACAGCTGTACTTCTGCCAGTATCCGTCTCCTACCTTCCAAACTTTACAGAAGCTCTTCTGCGAACCTTGCAGAACTAGCACTCCTGAAAGAAAGGATATTGCGGAGACACGGCTTAGCCACAGCCTGGGGGATGTTTCCGGAGTGAGATTTTCACTCTGCAGCGGAGTGTGCGCTGATATGAAACTTCCTGGCAGATTAAAACTGTGTGTCCAACCGAGACTCGAACTCGGGACCGTTGCCTTTCGCGGGCAAGTGCTCTACCAACTGAGCTACTGAAGCACGACTCACGTCCGGTACTCACAGCTTTACTTCTGCCAGTATCCGTCTCCTACCTTCCAAACTTTACAGAAGCTCTTCCGCGAAACTTGCAGAACTAGCACTCCTGAAAGAAAGGATATTGCGGAGACATGGCTTAGCCACAGCCTGGGGGATGTTTCCAGAATGAGATTTTCACTCTGCAGCGGAGTGTGCGCTGATATGAAACTTCCTGGCAGATTAAAACTGTGTGCCCGACCGAGACTCGAACTCGGGACCTTTGCCTTTCGCGGGCAAGTGCTCTACCAACTGAGCTACCGAAGCACGACTCACGTCCGGTTCTCACAGCTTTACTTCTGCCAGTATCCGTCTCCTAAATTCGAAACTTTACAGAAGCTCTTCTGTGAACCTTGCAGAACTAGCACTCCTGAAAGAAAGGATATTGCGGAGACATGGCTTAGCCACAGCCTGGGGGATGTTTCCAGAATGAGATTTTCACTCTGCAGCGGAGTGTGCGCTGATATGAAACTTCCTGGCAGATTAAAACTGTGTGCCCGACCGAGACTCGAACTCGGGACCTTTGCCTTTCGCAGGCAAGTGCTCTACCAACTGAGCTACCGAAGCACGACTCACGTCCGGTACTCACAGCTTTACTTCTGCCAGTATCCGTCTCCTACCTTCCAAACTTTACAGAAGCTCTTCCGCGAACCTTGCAGAACTAGCACTCCTGAAAGAAATGATATTGCGGAGACATGGCTTAGCCACAGCCTGGGGGATGTTTCCAGAATGAGATTTTCACTCTGCAGCGGAGTGTGCGCTGATATGAAACTTCCTGGCAGATTAAAACTGTGTGCCCGACCGAGACTCGAACTCGGGACCATTGCCTTTCCGCAGTGGTTAGCACACTGGACTCGCATTCGGGAGGACGACGGTTCAATCCCGTCTCCGGCCATTCTGATTTAGGTTTTCCGTGATTTCCCTAAATCGTTTCAGGAAAATGCCGGGATGGTCCCTTTGAAAGGGCACGGCCGATTTCCTTCCCAATCCTTCCCTAACCCGAGCTTGCGCTCCGTCTCTAATGACCTCGTCGTCGACGGGACGTTAAACACTAACCACCACCACCACCACCATTGCCTTTCGCGGGCAAGTGCTCTACCAACTGAGCTACCGAAGCACGACTCACGTCCGGTACTCACAGCTTTACTTCTGCCAGTATCCGTCTCCTTCCTTCCAAACTTTACAGAAGCTCTTCTGCGAACCTTGCAGAACTAGCACTCCTGAAAGAAAGGATATTGCGGAGACATGGCTTAGCCACAGCCTGGGGGATGTTTCCAGAATGAGATTTTCACTCTGCAGCGGAGTGTGCGCTGATATGAAACTTCCTGGCAGATTAAAACTGTGTGTCCGACCGAGACTCGAACTCGGGACCTTTGTCATTCGCGGGCAAGTGCTCTACCAACTGAGCTACCGAAGCACGACTCACGTCCGGTACTCACAGCTTTACTTCTGCCAGTATCCGTCTCCTTCCTTCCAAACTTTAAAGAAGCTCTTCTGCGAACCTTGCAGAACTAGCACTCCTGAAAGAGAAAATATTGCGGAGACATGGCTTAGCCACAGCCTGGGGGATGTTTCCAGAATGAGATTTTCACTCTGCAGCGGAGTGTGCGCTGATATGAAACTTCCTGGCAGATTAAAACTGTGTGCCCGACCGAGACTCGAACTCGGGACCTTTGCCTTTCGCAGGCAAGTGCTCTACCAACTGAGCCTCCGAAGCACGACTCACGTCCGGTACTCACAGCTTTACTTCTGCCAGTATCCGTCTCCTTCCTTCCAAACTTTACAGAAGCTCTTCTGCGAACCTTGCAGAACTAGCACTCCTGAAAGAAAGGATATTGCGGAGACATGGCTTAGCCACAGCCTGGGGGATGTTTCCAGAATGAGATTTTCACTCTGCAGCAGAGTGTGCGCTGATATGAAACTTCCTGGCAGATTAAAACGGTGTGCCCGACCGAGACTCGAACTCGGGACCTTTGCCTTTCACGGGCAAGTGCTCTACCAACTGAGCTACCGAAGCACGACTCACGTCCGGTACTCACAGCTTTACTTCTGCCAGTATCCGTCTCCTACCTTCCAAACTTTACAGAAGCTCTTCTGCGAACCTTGCAGAACTAGCACTCCTGAAAGAAAGGATATTGCGGAGATATGGCTTAGCCACAGCCTGGGGGATGTTTCCAGAATGAGATTTTCACTCTGCAGGAGAGTGTGCGCTGATATGAAACTTCCTGGCAGATTAAAACTGTGTGCCCAACCGAGACTTGAACTCGGGACCTTTGCCTTTCGCGGGCAAGTGCTCTACCAACTGAGCTACCGAAGCACGACTCACGTCCGGTACTCACAGCTTTACTTCTGCCAGTATCCGTCTCCTACCTTCCAAACTTTACAGAAGCTCTTCTGCGAAACTTGCAGAACTAGCACTCCTGAAAGAAAGGATATTGCGGAGACATGGCTTAGCCACAGCCTGGGGGATGTTTCCAGAATGAGATTTTTACTCTGCAGCGGAGTGTGCGCTGATATGAAACTTCCTGGCAGATTAAAACTGTGTGCCCGACCGAGACTCGAACTCGGGACCTTTGCCTTTCGCGGGCAAGTGCTCTACCAACTGAGCTACCGAAGCACGACTCACGTCCGGTACTCACAGCTTTACTTCTGCCAGTATCCGTCTCCTTCCTTCCAAACTTTACAGAAGCTCTTCTGCGAACCTTGCAGAACTAGCACTCCTGAAAGAGAGGATATTGCGGAGACATGGCTTAGCCACAGCCTGGGGGATGTTTCCAGAATGAGATTTTCACTCTGCAGCGGAGTGTGCGCTGATATGAAACTTCCTGGCAGATTAAAACTGTGTGCCCGACCGAGACTCGAACTCGGGACCATTGCCTTTCCGCAGTGGTTAGCATACTGGACTCGCATTCGGGAGGACGACGGTTCAATCCCGTCTCCGGCCATTCTGATTTAGGTTTTCCGTGATTTCCCTAAATCGTTTCAGGCAAATACCGGGATGGTCCCTTTGAAAGGGCACGGCCGATTTCCTTCCCAAACCTTCCCTAACCCGAGCTTGCGCTCCGTCTCTAATGACCTCGTCGTCGACGGGACGTTAAACACTAACCACCACCACCACCATTGCCTTTCGCGGGCAAGTGCTCTACCAACTGAGCTACCGAAGCACGACTCACGTCCGGTACTCACAGCTTTACTTCTGCCAGTATCCGTCTCCTTCCTTCCAAACTTTACAGAAGCTCTTCTGCGAACCTTGCAGAACTAGCACTCCTGAAAGAAAGGATATTGCGGAGATATGGCTTAGCCACAGCCTGGGGGATGTTTCCAGAATGAGATTTACACTCTGCAGCAGAGTGTGCGCTGATATGAAACTTCCTGGCAGATTAAAACTGTGTGCCCAACCGAGACTCGAACTCAGGACCTTTGCCTTTCGCGGGCAAGTGCTCTACCAACTGAGATACCGAAGCACGACTCACGTCCGGTACTCACAGCTGTACTTCTGCCAGTATCCGTCTCCTACCTTCCAAACTTTACAGAAGCTCTTCTGCGAACCTTGCAGAACTAGCACTCCTGAAAGAAAGGATATTGCGGAGACACGGCTTAGCCACAGCCTGGGGGATGTTTCCGGAATGAGATTTTCACTCTGCAGCGGAGTGTGCGCTGATATGAAACTTCCTGGCAGATTAAAACTGTGTGTCCAACCGAGACTCGAACTCGGGACCGTTGCCTTTCGCGGGCAAGTGCTCTACCAACTGAGCTACTGAAGCACGACTCACGTCCGGTACTCACAGCTTTACTTCTGCCAGTATCTGTCTCCTACCTTCCAAACTTTACAGAAGCTCTTCCGCGAAACTTGCAGAACTAGCACTCCTGAAAGAAAGGATATTGCGGAGACATGGCTTAGCCACAGCCTGGGGGATGTTTCCAGAATGAGATTTTCACTCTGCAGCGGAGTGTGCGCTGATATGAAACTTCCTGGCAGATTAAAACTGTGTGCCCGACCAAGACTCGAACTCGGGACCTTTGCCTTTCGCGGGCAAGTGCTCTACCAACTGAGCTACCGAAGCACGACTCACGTCCGGTTCTCACAGCTTTACTTCTGCCAGTATCCGTCTCCTAAATTCGAAACTTTACAGAAGCTCTTCTGTGAACCTTGCAGAACTAGCACTCCTGAAAGAAAGGATATTGCGGAGACATGGCTTAGCCACAGCCTGGGGGATGTTTCCAGAATGAGATTTTCACTCTGCAGCGGAGTGTGCGCTGATATGAAACTTCCTGGCAGATTAAAACTGTGTGCCCGACCGAGACTCGAACTCGGGACCTTTGCCATTCGCAGGCAAGTGCTCTACCAACTGAGCTACCGAAGCACGACTCACGTCCGGTACTCACAGCTTTACTTCTGCCAGTATCCGTCTCCTACCTTCCAAACTTTACAGAAGCTCTTCCGCGAACCTTGCAGAACTAGCACTCCTGAAAGAAATGATATTGCGGAGACATGGCTTAGCCACAGCCTGGGGGATGTTTCCAGAATGAGATTTTCACTCTGCAGCGGAGTGTGCGCTGATATGAAACTTCCTGGCAGATTAAAACTGTGTGCCCGACCGAGACTCGAACTCGGGACCATTGCCTTTCCGCAGTGGTTAGCACACTGGACTCGCATTCGGGAGGACGACGGTTCAATCCCGTCTCCGGCCATTCTGATTTAGGTTTTCCGTGATTTCCCTAAATCGTTTCAGGAAAATGCCGGGATGGTCCCTTTGAAAGGGCACGGCCGATTTCCTTCCCAATCCTTCCCTAACCCGAGCTTGCGCTCCGTCTCTAATGACCTCGTCGTCGACGGGACGTTAAACACTAACCACCACCACCACCACCATTGCCTTTCGCGGGCAAGTGCTCTACCAACTGAGCTACCGAAGCACGACTCACGTCCGGTACTCACAGCTTTACTTCTGCCAGTATCCGTCTCCTTCCTTCCAAACTTTACAGAAGCTCTTCTGCGAACCTTGCAGAACTAGCACTCCTGAAAGAAAGGATATTGCGGAGACATGGCTTAGCCACAGCCTGGGGGATGTTTCCAGAATGAGATTTTCACTCTGCAGCGGAGTGTGCGCTGATATGAAACTTCCTGGCAGATTAAAACTGTGTGTCCGACCGAGACTCGAACTCGGGACCTTTGCCTTTCGCAGGCAAGTGCTCTACCAACTGAGCCTCCGAAGCACGACTCACGTCCGGTACTCACAGCTTTACTTCTGCCAGTATCCGTCTCCTTCCTTCCAAACTTTACAGAAGCTCTTCTGCGAACCTTGCAGAACTAGCACTCCTGAAAGAAAGGATATTGCGGAGACATGGCTTAGCCACAGCCTGGAGGATGTTTCCAGAATGAGATTTTCACTCTGCAGCAGAGTGTGCGCTGATATGAAACTTCCTGGCAGATTAAAACGGTGTGCCCGACCGAGACTCGAACTCGGGACCTTTGCCTTTCACGGGCAAGTGCTCTACCAACTGAGCTACCGAAGCACGACTCACGTCCGGTACTCACAGCTTTACTTCTGCCAGTATCCGTCTCCTACCTTCCAAACTTTACAGAAGCTCTTCTGCGAACCTTGCAGAACTAGCACTCCTGAAAGAAAGGATATTGCGGAGATATGGCTTAGCCACAGCCTGGGGGATGTTTCCAGAATGAGATTTTCACTCTGCAGGAGAGTGTGCGCTGATATGAAACTTCCTGGCAGATTAAAACTGTGTGCCCAACCGAGACTTGAACTCGGGACCTTTGCCTTTCGCGGGCAAGTGCTCTACCAACTGAGCTACCGAAGCACGACTCACGTCCGGTACTCACAGCTGTACTTCTGCCAGTATCCGTCTCCTACCTTCCAAACTTTACAGAAGCTCTTCTGCGGACCTTGCAGAACTAGCACTCCTGAAAGAAAGGATATTGCGGAGATATGGCTTAGCCACAGCCTGGGGGATGTTTCCAGAATGAGATTTACACTCTGCAGCAGAGTGTGCGCTGATATGAAACTTCCTGGCAGATTAAAACTGTGTGCCCAACCGAGACTCGAACTCAGGACCTTTGCCTTTTGCGGGCAAGTGCTCTACCAACTGAGCTACCGAAGCATGACTCACGTCCGGTACTCACAGCTGTACTTCTGCCAGTATCCGTCTCCTACCTTCCAAACTTTACAGAAGCTCTTCTGCGAACCTTGCAGAACTAGCACTCCTGAAAGAAAGGATATTGCGGAGATATGGCTTAGCCACAGCCTGGGGGATGTTTCCAGAATGAGATTTTCACTCTGCAGCGGAGTGTGCGCTGATATGAAACTTCCTGGCAGATTAAAACTGTGTGCCCGACCGAGACTCGAACTCGGGACCATTGCCTTTCCGCAGTGGTTAGCATACTGGGCTCGCATTCGGGAGGACGACGGTTCAATCCCGTCTCCGGCCATTCTGATTTAGGTTTTCCGTAATTTCCCTAAATCGTTTCAGGAAAATGCCGGGATGGCCCCTTTGAAAGGGCACGGCCGATTTCCTTCCCAATCCTTCCCTAACCCGAGCTTGCGCTCCATCTCTAATGACCTCGTCGTCGACGGGACGTTAAACACTAACCACCACCACCACCATTGCCTTTTGCGGGCAAGTGCTCTACCAACTGAGCTACCGAAGCACGACTCACGTCCGGTACTCACAGCTTTACTTCTGCCAGTATCCGTCTCCTTCCTTCCAAACTTTACAGAAGCTCTTCTGCGAACCTTGCAGAACTAGCACTCCTGAAAGAAAGGATATTGCGGAGACATGGCTTAGCCACAGCCTGGGGGATGTTTCCAGAATGAGATTTTCACTCTGCAGCGGAGTGTGCACTGATATGAAACTTCCTGGCAGATTAAAACTGTGTGTCCGACCGAGACTCGAACTCGGGACCTTTGTCATTCGCGGGCAAGTGCTCTACCAACTGAGCTACCGAAGCACGACTCACGTCCGGTACTCACAGCTTTACTTCTGCCAGTATCCGTCTCCTACCTTCCAAACTTTACAGAAGCTCTTCTGCGAAACTTGCAGAACTAGCACTCCTGAAAGAAAGGATATTGCGGAGACATGGCTTAGCCACAGCCTGGGGGATGTTTCCAGAATGAGATTTTTACTCTGCAGCGGAGTGTGCGCTGATATGAAACTTCCTGGCAGATTAAAACTGTGTGCCCGACCGAGACTCGAACTCGGGACCTTTGCCTTTCGCGGGCAAGTGCTCTACCAACTGAGCTACCGAAGCACGACTCACGTCCGGTACTCACAGCTTTACTTCTGCCAGTATCCGTCTCCTTCCTTCCAAACTTTACAGAAGCTCTTCTGCGAACCTTGCAGAACTAGCACTACTGAAAGAGAGGATATTGCGGAGACATGGCTTAGCCACAGCCTGGGGGATGTTTCCAGAATGAGATTTTCACTCTGCAGCGGAGTGTGCGCTGATATGAAACTTCCTGGCAGATTAAAACTGTGTGCCCGACCGAGACTCGAACTCGGGACCTTTGCCTTTCGCAGGCAAGTGCTCTACCAACTGAGCCTCCGAAGCACGACTCACGCCCGGTACTCACAGCTTTACTTCTGCCAGTATCCGTCTCCTTCCTTCCAAACTTTACAGAAGCTCTTCTGCGAACCTTGCAGAACTAGCACTCCTGAAAGAAAGGATATTGCGGAGACATGGCTTAGCCACAGCCTGGGGGATGTTTCCAGAATGAGATTTTCACTCTGCAGCAGAGTGTGCGCTGATATGAAACTTCCTGGCAGATTAAAACGGTGTGCCCGACCGAAACTCGAACTCGGGACCTTTGCCTTTCACGGGCAAGTGCTCTACCAACTGAGCTACCGAAGCACGACTCACGTCCGGTACTCACAGCTTTACTTCTGCCAGTATCCGTCTCCTACCTTCCAAACTTTACAGAAGCTCTTCTGCGAACCTTGCAGAACTAGCACTCCTGAAAGAAAGGATATTGCGGAGATATGGCTTAGCCACAGCCTGGGGGATGTTTCCAGAATGAGATTTTCACTCTGCAGGAGAGTGTGCGCTGATATGAAACTTCCTGGCAGATTAAAACTGTGTGCCCAACCGAGACTTGAACTCGGGACCTTTGCCTTTCGCGGGCAAGTGCTCTACCAACTGAGCTACCGAAGCATGACTCACGTCCGGTACTCACAGCTTTACTTCTGCCAGTATCCGTCTCCTATCTTCCAAACTTTACAGAAGCTCTTCTGCGACCCTTGCAGAACTAGCACTCCTGAAAGAAAGGATATTGCGGAGACATGGCTTAGCCACAGCCTGGGGGATGTTTCCAGAATGAGATTTTTACTCTGCAGCGGAGTGTGCGCTGATATGAAACTTCCTGGCAGATTAAAACTGTGTGCCCGACCGAGACTCAAACTCAGGACCTTTGCCTTTCGCGGGCAAGTGCTCTACCAACAGAGCTACCGAAGCACGACTCACGTCCGGTACTCACAGCTGTACTTCTGCCAGTATCCGTCTCCTACCTTCCAAACTTTACAGAAGCTCTTCTGCGAACCTTGCAGAACTAGCACTCCTGAAAGAAAGGATATTGCGGAGACATGGCTTAGCCACAGCCTGGGGGATGTTTCCAGAATGAGATTTTTACTCTGCAGCGGAGTGTGCGCTGATATGAAACTTCCTGGCAGATTAAAACTGTGTGCCCGACCGAGACTCGAACTCAGGACCTTTGCCTTTCGCGGGCAAGTGCTCTACCAACAGAGCTACCGAAGCACGACTCACGTCCGGTACTCACAGCTGTACTTCTGCCAGTATCCGTCTCCTACCTTCCAAACTTTACAGAAGCTCTTCTGCGAACCTTGCAGAACTAGCACTCCTGAAAGAAAGGATATTGCGGAGACATGGCTTAGCCACAGCCTGGGGGATGTTTCCAGAATGAGATTTTCACTCTGCAGCAGAGTGTGCACTGATATGAAACTTCCTGGCAGATTAAAACGGTGTGCCCGACCGAAACTCGAACTCGGGACCTTTGCCTTTCACGGGCAAGTGCTCTACCAACTGAGCTACCGAAGCACGACTCACGTCCGGTACTCACAGCTTTACTTCTGCCAGTATCCGTCTCCTACCTTCCAAACTTACAGAAGCTCTTCTGCGAACCTTGCAGAACTAGCACTCCTGAAAGAAAGGATATTGCGGAGATATGGCTTAGCCACAGCCTGGGGGATGTTTCCAGAATGAGATTTTCACTCTGCAGGAGAGTGTGCGCTGATATGAAACTTCCTGGCAGATTAAAACTGTGTGCCCAACCGAGACTTGAACTCGGGACCTTTGCCTTTCGCGGGCAAGTGCTCTACCAACTGAGCTACCGAAGCACGACTCACGTCCGGTACTCACAGCTTTACTTCTGCCAGTATCCGTCTCCTATCTTCCAAACTTTACAGAAGCTCTTCTGCGACCCTTGCAGAACTAGCACTCCTGAAAGAAAGGATATTGCGGAGACATGGCTTAGCCACAGCCTGGGGGATGTTTCCAGAATGAGATTTTTACTCTGCAGCGGAGTGTGCGCTGATATGAAACTTCCTGGCAGATTAAAACTGTGTGCCCGACCGAGACTCGAACTCGGGACCTTTGCCTTTCGCGGGCAAGTGCTCTACCAACTGAGCTACCGAAGCACGACTCACGTCCGGTACTCACAGCTTTACTTCTGCCAGTATCCGTCTCCTTCCTTCCAAACTTTACAGAAGCTCTTCTGCGAACCTTGCAGAACTAGCACTCCTGAAAGAGAGGATATTGCGGAGACATGGCTTAGCCACAGCCTGGGGGATGTTTCCAGAATGAGATTTTCACTCTGCAGCGGAGTGTGCGCTGATATGAAACTTCCTGGCAGATTAAAACTGTGTGCCCGACCGAGACTCGAACTCGGGACCTTTGCCTTTCGCAGGCAAGTGCTCTACCAACTGAGCCTCCGAAGCATGACTCACGCCCGGTACTCACAGCTTTACTTCTGCCAGTATCCGTCTCCTTCCTTCCAAACTTTACAGAAGCTCTTCTGCGAACCTTGCAGAACTAGCACTCCTGAAAGAAAGGATATTGCGGAGACATGGCTTAGCCACAGCCTGGGGGATGTTTCCAGAATGAGATTTTCACTCTGCAGCAGAGTGTGCGCTGATATGAAACTTCCTGGCAGATTAAAACGGTGTGCCCGACCGATACTCGAACTCGGGACCTTTGCCTTTCACGGGCAAGTGCTCTACCAACTGAGCTACCGAAGCACGACTCACGTCCGGTACTCACAGCTTTACTTCTGCCAGTATCCGTCTCCTACCTTCCAAACTTTACAGAAGCTCTTCTGCGAAACTTGCAGAACTAGCACTCCTGAAAGAAAGGATATTGCGGAGATATGGCTTAGCCACAGCCTGGGGGATGTTTCCAGAATGAGATTTTCACTCTGCAGGAGAGTGTGCGCTGATATGAAACTTCCTGGCAGATTAAAACTGTGTGCCCAACCGAGACTTGAACTCGGGACCTTTGCCTTTCGCGGGCAAGTGCTCTACCAACTGAGCTACCGAAGCACGACTCACGTCCGGTACTCACAGCTTTACTTCTGCCAGTATCCGTCTCCTATCTTCCAAACTTTACAGAAGCTCTTCTGCGACCCTTGCAGAACTAGCACTCCTGAAAGAAAGGATATTGCGGAGATATGGCTTAGCCACAGCCTGGGGGATGTTTCCAGAATGAGATTTTCACTCTGCAGGAGAGTGTGCGCTGATATGAAACTTCCTGGCAGATTAAAACTGTGTGCCCGACCGAGACTCGAACTCAGGACCTTTGCCTTTCGCGGGCAAGTGCGCTACCAACAGAGCTACCGAAGCACGACTCACGTCCGGTACTCACAGCTGTACTTCTGCCAGTATCCGTCTCCTACCTTCCAAACTTTACAGAAGCTCTTCTGCGAATCTTGCAGAACTAGCACTCCTGAAAGAAAGGATATTGCGGAGATATGGCTTAGTCACAGCCTGGGGGATGTTTCCAGAATGAGATTTTCACTCTGCAGCGGAGTGTGCGCTGATATGAAACTTCCTGGCAGATTAAAACTGTGTGCCCGACCGAGACTCGAACTCGGTACCTTTGCCTTTCACGGGTAAGTGCTCCACCAACTGAGCTACCGAAGCACGACTCACGTCCAGTACTCACAGCTTTACTTCTGCCAGTATCCGTCTCCTACCTTCCAAACTTTACAGAAGCTCTTCTGCGACCCTTGCAGGACTAGCACTCCTGAAAGAAAGGATATTGCGGAGATATGGCTTAGCCACAGCCTGGGGGATGTTTCCAGAATGAGATTTTCACCCTGCAGCGGAGTGTGCGCTGATATGAAACTTCCTGGCAGATTAAAACTGTGTGCCCGACCGAGACTCGAACTCGGGACCTTTGCCTTTCGCGGGCAAGTGCTCCACCAACTGAGCTACCGAAGCACGACTCACGTCCAGTATTCACAGCTTTACTTCTGCCAGTATCTGTCTCCTACCTTCCAAACTTTACAGAAGCTCTTCTGCGAACCTTGCAGAACTAGCACTCCTGAAAGAAAGGATATTGCGGAGACATGGCTTAGCCACAGCCTGGGGGATTTTTCCAGAATGAGATTTTCACTCTGCAGCGGAGTGTGCGCTGATATGAAACTTCCTGGCAGATTAAAACTGTGTGCCCGACCGAGACTCGAACTCAGGACCTTTGCCTTTCGCGGGCAAGTGCTCTACCAACTGAGCTACCGAAGCACGACTCACGTCCGGTACTCACAGCTTTACTTCTGCCAGTATCCGTCTCCTACCTTCCAAACTTTACAGAAGCTCTTCTGTGAACCTTGCAGAACTAGCACTCCTGAAAGAAAGGATATTGCGGAGACATGGCTTAGCCACAGTCTGGGGGATGTTTCCAGAATGAGATTTTCACTCTGCAGCGGAGTGTGCGCTGATATGAAACTTCCTGGCAGATTAAAACTGTGTGCCCGACCGAGACTCGAACTCGGGACCTTTGCCTTTCGCAGGCAAGTGCTCTACCAACTGAGCTACCGAAGCACGACTCACGTCCGGTACTCACAGCTTTACTTCTGCCAGTATCCGTCTCCTACCTTCCAAACTTTACAGAAGCTCTTCTGCGAACCTTGCAGAACTAGCACTCCTGAAAGAAAGGATATTGCGGAGACATGGCTTAGCCACAGCCTGGGGGATGTTTCCAGAATGAGATTTTCACTCTGCAGCGGAGTGTGCGCTGATATGAAACTTCCTGGCAGATTAAAACTGTGTGCCCGACCGAGACTCGAACTCGGGACCATTGCCTTTCCGCAGTGGTTAGCACACTGGACTCGCATTCGGGAGGACGACGGTTCAATCCCGTCTCCGGCCATTCTGATTTAGGTTTTCCGTGATTCCCCTAAATCGTTTCAGGAAAATGCCGGGATGGTCCCTTTGAAAGGGCACGGCCGATTTCCTTCCCAATCCTTCCCTAACCCGAGCTTGCGCTCCGTCTCTAATGACCTCGTCGTCGACGGGACGTTAAACACGAACCACCACCACCACCATTGCCTTTCGCGGGCAAGTGCTCTACCAACTGAGCTACCGAAGCACGACTCACGTCCGGTACTCACAGCTTTACTTCTGCCAGTATCCGTCTCCTTCCTTCCAAACTTTACAGAAGCTCTTCTGCGAAACTTGCAGAACTAGCACTCCTGAAAGAAAGGATATTGCGGAGACATGGCTTAGCCACAGCCTGGGGGATGTTTCCAGAATGAGATTTTCACTCTGCAGCGGAGTGTGCGCTGATATGAAACTTCCTGGCAGATTAAAACTGTGTGTCCGACCGAGACTCGAACTCGGGACCTTTGTCATTCGCGGGCAAGTGCTCTACCAACTGAGCTACCAAAGCACGACTCACGTCCGGTACTCACAGCTTTACTTCTGCCAGTATCCGTCTCCTATCTTCCAAACTTTACAGAAGCTCTTCTGCGAAACTTGCAGAACTAGCACTACTGAAAGAAAGGATATTGCGGAGACATGGCTTAGCCACAGCCTGGGGGATGTTTCCAGAATGAGATTTTTACTCTGCAGCGGAGTGTGCGCTGATATGAAACTTCCTGGCAGATTAAAACTGTGTGCCTGACCGAGACTCGAACTCGGGACCTTTGCCTTTCGCGGGCAAGTGCTCTACCAACTGAGCTACCGAAGCACGACTCACGTCCGGTACTCACAGCTTTACTTCTGCCAGTATCCGTCTCCTTCCTTCCAAACTTTACAGAAGCTCTTCTGCGAACCTTGCAGAACTAGCACTCCTGAAAGAGAGGATATTGCGGAGACATGGCTTAGCCACAGCCTGGGGGATGTTTCCAGAATGAGATTTTCACTCTGCAGCGGAGTGTGCGCTGATATGAAACTTGCTGGCAGATTAAAACTGTGTGCCCGACCGAGACTCGAACTCGGGACCTTTGCCTTTCGCAGGCAAGTGCTCTACCAACTGAGCCTCCGAAGCACGACTCACGTCCGGTACTCACAGCTTTACTTCTGCCAGTATCCGTCTCCTTCCTTCCAAACTTTACAGAAGCTCTTCTGCGAACCTTGCAGAACTAGCACTCCTGAAAGAAAGGATATTGCGGAGATATGGCTTAGCCACAGCCTGGGGGATGTTTCCAGAATGAGATTTTCACTCTGCAGGAGAGTGTGCGCTGATATGAAACTTCCTGGCAGATTAAAACTGTGTGCCCAACAGAGACTTGAACTCGGGACCTTTGCCTTTCGCGGGCAAGTGCTCTACCAACTGAGCTACCGAAGCACGACTCACGTCCGGTACTCACAGCTTTACTTCTGCCAGTATCCGTCTCCTATCTTCCAAACTTTACAGAAGCTCTTCTGCGAACCTTGCAGAACTAGCACTCCTGAAAGAAAGGATATTGCGGAGACATGGCTTAGCCACAGCCTGGGGGATGTTTCCAGAATGAGATTTTTACTCTGCAGCGGAGTGTGCGCTGATATGAAACTTCCTGGCAGATTAAAACTGTGTGCCCGACCGAGACTCGAACTCGGTACCTTTGCCTTTCACGGGTAAGTGCTCCACCAACTGAGCTACCGAAGCACGACTCACGTCCGGTACTCACAGCTTTACTTCTGCCAGAATCCGTCTCCTACCTTCCAAACTTTACAGAAGCTCTTCCGCGAACCTTGCAGAACTAGCACTCCTGAAAGAAAGGATATTGCGGAGACATGGCTTAGCCACAGCCTGGGGGATGTTTCCAGAATGAGATTTTCACTCTGCAGCGGAGTGTGCGCTGATATGAAACTTCCTGGCAGATTAAAACTGTGTGCCCGACCGAGACTCGAACTCGGGACCTTTGCCTTTCGCGGGCAAGTGCTCTACCAACTGAGCTACCGAAGCACGACTCACGTCCGGTACTCACAGCTTTACTTCTGCTAGTATCCGTCTCCTTCCTTCCAAATTTACAGAAGCTCTTCTGCGAAACTTGCAGAACTAGCACTCCTGAAAGAAAGGATATTGCGGAGACATGGCTTAGTCACAGCCTGGGGGATGTTTCCAGAATGAGATTTTCACTCTGCAGCGGAGTGTGCGCTTATATGAAACTTCTTGGCAGATTAAAACTGTGTGCCCGACCGAGACTCGAACTCAGGACCTTTGCCTTTCGCGGGCAAGTGCTCTACCAACTGAGCTACCGAAGCACGACTCACGTCCGGTACTCACAGCTTTACTTCTGCCAGTATCCGTCTCCTACCTTCCAAACTTTACAGAAGCTCTTCTGCGAACCTTGCAGAACTAGCACTCCTGAAAGAAAGGATATTGCGGAGACATGGCTTAGCCACAGCCTGGGGGATGTTTCCGGAATGAGATTTTCACTCTGCAGCGGAGTGTGCGCTGATATGAAACTTCCTGGCAGATTAAAACTGTGTGCCCAACCGAGACTTGAACTCGGGACCTTTGCCTTTCGCGGGCAAGTGCTCTACCAACTGAGCTACCGAAGCACGACTCACGTCCGGTACTCACAGCTTTACTTCTGCCAGTATCCGTCTCCTATCTTCCAAACTTTATAGAAGCTCTTCTGCGAACCTTGCAGAACTAGCACTCCTGAAAGAAAGGATATTGCGGAGACATGGCTTAGCCACAGCCTGGGGGATGTTTCCCGAATGAGATTTTTACTCTGCAGCGGAGTGTGCGCTGATATGAAACTTCCTGGCAGATTAAAACTGTGTGCCCGGCCGAGACTCGAACTCAGGACCTTTGCCTTTCGCGGGCAAGTGCTCTACCAACTGAGCTACCGAAGCACGACTCACGTCCGGTACTCACAGCTGTACTTCTGCCAGTATCCGTCTCCTACCTTCCAAACTTTACAGAAGCTCTTCTGCGAACCTTGCAGAACTAGCACTCCTGAAAGAAAGGATATTGCGGAGATATGGCTAAGCCACAGCCTGGGGGATGTTTCCAGAATGAGATTTTCACTCTGCAGCGGAGTGTGCGCTGATATGAAACTTCCTGGCAGATTAAAACTGTGTGCCCGACCGAGACTCGAACTCGGTACCTTTGCCTTTCGCGGGTAAGTGCTCCACCAACTGAGCTACCGAAGCACGACTCACGTCCGGTACTCACAGCTTTACTTCTGCCAGTATCCGTCTCCTACCTTCCAAACTTTACAGAAGCTCTTCTGCGAACCTTGCAGAACTAGCACTCCTGAAAGAAAGGATATTGCGGAGACATGGCTTAGCCACAGCCTGGGGGATGTTTCCAGAATGAGATTTTCACTCTGCAGCGGAGTGTGCGCTGATATGAAACTTCCTGGCAGATCAAAACTGTGTGTCCGACCGAGACTTGAACTCGGGACCTTTGCCTTTCGCGGGCAAGTGCTCTACCAACTGAGCTACCGAAGCACGACTCACGTCCGGTACTCACAGCTTTACTTCTGCCAGTATCCGTCTCCTTCCTTCCAAACTTTACAGAAGCTCTTCTGCGAAACTTGCAGAACTAGCACTCCTGAAAGAAAGGATATTGCGGAGACATGGCTTAGTCACAGCCTGGGGGATGTTTCCAGAATGAGATTTTCACTCTGCAGCGGAGTGTGCGCTGATATGAAACTTCCTGGCAGATTAAAACTGTGTGCCCAACCGCGACTCGAACTCGGGACCTTTGCTTTTCGCGGGCAAGTGCTCTACCAACTGAGCTACCGAAGCACGTTTCACGTCCGGTACTCACAGCTTTACTTCTGCCAGTATCCGTCTCCTACCTTCCAAACTTTACAGAAGCTCTTCCGCGAACCTTGCAGAACTAGCACTCCTGAAAGAAACGATATTGCGGAGACATGGCTTAGCCACAGCCTGGGGGATGTTTCCGGAATGAGATTTTCACTCTGCAGCGGAGTGTGCGCTGATATGAAACTTCCTGGCAGATTAAAACTGTGTGCCCGACCGAGACTCGAACTCGGGACCTTTGCCTTTCGCGGGTAAGTGCTCCACCAACTGAGCTACCGAAGCACGACTCACGTCCAGTACTCACAGCTTTACTTCTGCCAGTATCCGTCTCCTACCTTCCAAACTTTACAGAAGCTCTTCTGCGACCCTTGCAGGACTAGCACTCCTGAAAGAAAGGATATTGCGGAGATATGGCTTAGCCACAGCCTGGGGGATGTTTCCAGAATGAGATTTTCACTCTGCAGCGGAGTGTGCGCTGATATGAAACTTCCTGGCAGATTAAAACTGTGTGCCCGACCGAGACTCGAACTCGGGACCTTTGCCTTTCGCGGGTAAGTGCTCCACCAACTGAGCTACCGAAGCACGACTCACGTCCAGTACTCACAGCTTTACTTCTGCCAGTATCCGTCTCCTACCTTCCAAACTTTACAGAAGCTCTTCTGCGACCCTTGCAGGACTAGCACTCCTGAAAGAAAGGATATTGCGGAGACATGGCTTAGCCACAGCCTGGGGGATGTTTCCCGAATGAGATTTTTACTCTGCAGCGGAGTGTGCGCTGATATGAAACTTCCTGGCAGATTAAAACTGTGTGCCCGGCCGAGACTCGAACTCAGGACCTTTGCCTTTCGCGGGCAAGTGCTCTACCAACTGAGCTACCGAAGCACGACTCACGTCCGGTACTCACAGCTGTACTTCTGCCAGTATCCGTCTCCTACCTTCCAAACTTTACAGAAGCTCTTCTGCGAACCTTGCAGAACTAGCACTCCTGAAAGAAAGGATATTGCGGAGATATGGCTAAGCCACAGCCTGGGGGATGTTTCCAGAATGAGATTTTCACTCTGCAGCGGAGTGTGCGCTGATATGAAACTTCCTGGCAGATTAAAACTGTGTGCCCGACCGAGACTCGAACTCGGTACCTTTGCCTTTCGCGGGTAAGTGCTCCACCAACTGAGCTACCGAAGCACGACTCACGTCCGGTACTCACAGCTTTACTTCTGCCAGTATCCGTCTCCTACCTTCCAAACTTTACAGAAGCTCTTCTGCGAACCTTGCAGAACTAGCACTCCTGAAAGAAAGGATATTGCGGAGACATGGCTTAGCCACAGCCTGGGGGATGTTTCCAGAATGAGATTTTCACTCTGCAGCGGAGTGTGCGCTGATATGAAACTTCCTGGCAGATCAAAACTGTGTGTCCGACCGAGACTTGAACTCGGGACCTTTGCCTTTCGCGGGCAAGTGCTCTACCAACTGAGCTACCGAAGCACGACTCACGTCCGGTACTCACAGCTTTACTTCTGCCAGTATCCGTCTCCTTCCTTCCAAACTTTACAGAAGCTCTTCTGCGAAACTTGCAGAACTAGCACTCCTGAAAGAAAGGATATTGCGGAGACATGGCTTAGTCACAGCCTGGGGGATGTTTCCAGAATGAGATTTTCACTCTGCAGCGGAGTGTGCGCTGATATGAAACTTCCTGGCAGATTAAAACTGTGTGCCCAACCGAGACTCGAACTCGGGACCTTTGCTTTTCGCGGGCAAGTGCTCTACCAACTGAGCTACCGAAGCACGTTTCACGTCCGGTACTCACAGCTTTACTTCTGCCAGTATCCGTCTCCTACCTTCCAAACTTTACAGAAGCTCTTCCGCGAACCTTGCAGAACTAGCACTCCTGAAAGAAACGATATTGCGGAGACATGGCTTAGCCACAGCCTGGGGGATGTTTCCGGAATGAGATTTTCACTCTGCAGCGGAGTGTGCGCTGATATGAAACTTCCTGGCAGATTAAAACTGTGTGCCCGACCGAGACTCGAACTCGGGACCTTTGCCTTTCGCGGGTAAGTGCTCCACCAACTGAGCTACCGAAGCACGACTCACGTCCAGTACTCACAGCTTTACTTCTGCCAGTATCCGTCTCCTACCTTCCAAACTTTACAGAAGCTCTTCTGCGACCCTTGCAGGACTAGCACTCCTGAAAGAAAGGATATTGCGGAGATATGGCTTAGCCACAGCCTGGGGGATGTTTCCAGAATGAGATTTTCACTCTGCAGCGGAGTGTGCGCTGATATGAAACTTCCTGGCAGATTAAAACTGTGTGCCCGACCGAGACTCGAACTCGGGACCTTTGCCTTTCGCGGGCAAGTGCTCTACCAACTGAGCTACCGATGCACGACTCACGTCCGGTACTCACAGCTTTACTTCTGCCAGTATCCGTCTCCTTCCTTCCAAACTTTACAGAAGCTCTTCTGCGAACCTTGCAGAACTAGCACTCCTGAAAGAAAGGATATTGCGGAGACATGGCTTAGCCACAGCCTGGGGGATGTTTCCAGAATGAGATTTTCACTCTGCAGCGGAGTGTGCCCTGATATGAAACTTCCTGGCAGATTAAAACTGTGTGCCCGACCGAGACTCGAACTCGGGACCATTGCCTTTCCGCAGTGGTTAGCACACTGGACTCGCATTCGGGAGGACGACGGTTCAATCCCGTCTCCGGCCATTCTGATTTAGGTTTTCCGTGATTTCCCTAAATCGTTTCAGGCAAATGCCGGGATGGTCCCTTTGAAAGGGCACGGCCGATTTCCTTCCCAATCCTTCCCTAACCCGAGCTTGCGCTCCGTCTCTAATGACCTCGTCGTCGACGGGACGTTAAACACTAACCACCACCACCACCATTGCCTTTCGCGGGCAAGTGCTCTACCAACTGAGCTACCGAAGCACGACTCACGTCCGGTACTCACAGCTTTACTTCTGCCAGTATCCGTCTCCTTCCTTCCAAACTTTACAGAAGCTCTTCTGCGAACCTTGCAGAACTAGCACTCCTGAAAGAAAGGATATTGCGGAGACATGGCTTAGCCACAGCCTGGGGGATGTTTCCAGAATGAGATTTTCACTCTGCAGCGGAGTGTGCGCTGATATGAAACTTCCTGGCAGATTAAAACTGTGTGTCCGACCGAGACTCGAACTCGGGACCTTTGTCATTCGCGGGCAAGTGCTCTACCAACTGAGCTACCGAAGCACGACTCACGTCCGGTACTCACAGCTTTACTTCTGCCAGTATCCGTCTCCTACCTTCCAAACTTTACAGAAGCTCTTCTGCGAAACTTGCAGAACTAGCACTCCTGAAAGAAAGGATATTGCGGAGACATGGCTTAGCCACAGCCTGGGGGATGTTTCCAGAATGAGATTTTTACTCTGCAGCGGAGTGTGCGCTGATATGAAACTTCCTGGCAGATTAAAACTGTGTGCCTGACCGAGACTCGAACTCGGGACCTTTGCCTTTCGCAGGCAAGTGCTCTACCAACTGAGCTACCGAAGCACGACTCACGTCCGGTACTCACAGCTTTACTTCTGCCAGTATCCGTCTCCTTCCTTCCAAACTTTACAGAAGCTCTTCTGCGAACCTTGCAGAACTAGCACTCCTGAAAGAGAGGATATTGCGGAGACATGGCTTAGCCACAGCCTGGGGGATGTTTCCAGAATGAGATTTTCACTCTGCAGCGGAGTGTGCGCTGATATGAAACTTGCTGGCAGATCAAAACTGTGTGCCCGACCGAGACTCGAACTCGGGACCTTTGCCTTTCGCAGGCAAGTGCTCTACCAACTGAGCCTCCGAAGCACGACTCACGTCCGGTACTCACAGCTTTACTTCTGCCAGTATCCGTTTCCTTCCTTCCAAACTTTACAGAAGCTCTTCTGCGAACCTTGCAGAACTAGCACTCCTGAAAGAAAGGATATTGCGGAGATATGGCTTAGCCACAGCCTGGGGGATGTTTCCAGAATGAGATTTTCACTCTGCAGGAGAGTGTGCGCTGATATGAAACTTCCTGGCAGATTAAAACTGTGTGCCCAACCGAGACTTGAACTCGGGACCTTTGCCTTTCGCGGGCAAGTGCTCTACCAACTGAGCTACCGAAGCACGACTCACGTCTGGTACTAACAGCTTTACTTCTGCCAGTATCCGTCTCCTATCTTCCAAACTTTACAGAAGCTCTTCTGCGAACCTTGCAGAAATAGCACTCCTGAAAGAAAGGATATTGCGGAGACATGGCTTAGCCACAGCCTGGGGGATGTTTCCAGAATGAGATTTTTACTCTGCAGCGGAGTGTGCGCTGATATGAAACTTCCTGGCAGATTAAAACTGTGTGCCAGACCGAGACTCGAACTCAGGACCTTTGCCTTTCGCAGGCAAGTGCTCTACCAACAGAGCTACCGAAGCACGACTCACGTCCAGTACTCACAGCTGTACTTCTGCCAGTATCCGTCTCCTATCTTCCAAACTTTACAGAAGCTCTTCTGCGAACCTTGCAGAACTAGCACTCCTGAAAGAAAGGATATTGCGGAGATATGGTTTAGCCACAGCCTGGGGGATGTTTCCAGAATGAGATTTTCACTCTGCAGCGGAGTGTGCGCTGATATGAAACTTCCTGGCAGATTAAAACTGTGTGCCCGACCGAGACTCGAACTCGGGACCATTGCCTTTCCGCAGTGGTTAGCCCACTGGACTCGCATTCGGGAGGACGACGGTTCAATCCCGTCTCCGGCCATTCTGATTTAGGTTTTCCGTGATTCCCCTAAATCGTTTCAGGAAAATGCCGGGATGGTCCCTTTGAAAGGGCACGGCCGATTTCCTTCCCAATCCTTCCCTAACCCGAGCTTGCGCTCCGTCTCTAATGACCTCGTCGTCGTCGGGACGTTAAACACGAACCACCACCACCACCATTGCCTTTCGCGGGCAAGTGCTCTACCAACTGAGCTACCGAAGCACGACTCACGTCCGGTACTCACAGCTTTACTTCTGCCAGTATCCGTCTCCTTCCTTCCAAACTTTACAGAAGCTCTTCTGCGAACCTTGCAGAACTAGCACTCCTGAAAGAAAGGATATTGCGGAGACATGGCTTAGCCACAGCCTGGGGGATGTTTCCAGAATGAGATTTTCACTCTGCAGCGGAGTGTGCGCTGATATGAAACTTCCTGGCAGATTAAAACTGTGTGTCCGACCGAGACTCGAACTCGGGACCTTTGTCATTCGCGGGCAAGTGCTCTACCAACTGAGCTACCGAAGCACGACTCACGTCCGGTACTCACAGCTTTACTTCTGCCAGTATCCGTCTCCTACCTTCCAATCTTTACAGAAGCTCTTCTGCGAAACTTGCAGAACTAGCACTCCTGAAAGAAAGGATATTGCGGAGACATGGCTTAGCCACAGCCTGGGGGATGTTTCCAGAATGAGATTTTTACTCTGCAGCGGAGTGTGCGCTGATATGAAACTTCCTGGCAGATTAAAACTGTGTGCCTGACCGAGACTCGAACTCGGGACCTTTGCCTTTCGCGGGCAAGTGCTCTACCAACTGAGCTACCGAAGCACGACTCACGTCCGGTACTCACAGCTTTACTTCTGCCAGTATCCGTCTCCTTCCTTCCAAACTTTACAGAAGCTCTTCTGCGAACCTTGCAGAACTAGCACTCCTGAAAGAGAGGATATTGCGGAGACATGGCTTAGCCACAGCCTGGGGGATGTTTCCAGAATGAGATTTTCACTCTGCAGCGGAGTGTGCGCTGATATGAAACTTGCTGGCAGATCAAAACTGTGTGCCCGACCGAGACTCGAACTCGGGACCTTTGCCTTTCGCAGGCAAGTGCTCTACCAACTGAGCCTCCGAAGCACGACTCACGTCCGGTACTCACAGCTTTACTTCTGCCAGTATCCGTTTCCTTCCTTCCAAACTTTACAGAAGCTCTTCTGCGAACCTTGCAGAACTAGCACTCCTGAAAGAAAGGATATTGCGGAGATATGGCTTAGCCACAGCCTGGGGGATGTTTCCAGAATGAGATTTTCACTCTGCAGGAGAGTGTGCGCTGATATGAAACTTCCTGGCAGATTAAAACTGTGTGCCCAACCGAGACTTGAACTCGGGACCTTTGCCTTTCGCGGGCAAGTGCTCTACCAACTGAGCTACCGAAGCACGACTCACGTCTGGTACTCACAGCTTTACTTCTGCCAGTATCCGTCTCCTATCTTCCAAACTTTACAGAAGCTCTTCTGCGAACCTTGCAGAACTAGCACTCCTGAAAGAAAGGATATTGCGGAGACATGGCTTAGCCACAGCCTGGGGGATGTTTCCAGAATGAGATTTTTACTCTGCAGCGGAGTGTGCGCTGATATGAAACTTCCTGGCAGATTAAAACTGTGTGCCCGACCGAGACTCGAACTCAGGACCTTTGCCTTTCGCAGGCAAGTGCTCTACCAACAGAGCTACCGAAGCACGACTCACGTCCAGTACTCACAGCTGTACTTCTGCCAGTATCCGTCTCCTATCTTCCAAACTTTACAGAAGCTCTTCTGCGAACCTTGCAGAACTAGCACTCCTGAAAGAAAGGATATTGCGGAGATATGGCTTAGCCACAGCCTGGGGGATGTTTCCAGAATGAGATTTTCACTCTGCAGCGGAGTGTGCGCTGATATGAAACTTCCTGGCAGATTAAAACTGTGTGCCCGACCGAGACTCGAACTCGGTTCCTTTGCCTTTCACGGGTAAGTGCTCCACCAACTGAGCTACCGAAGCACGACTCACGTCCGGTACTCACAGCTTTACTTCTGCCAGTATCCGTCTCCTACCTTCCAAACTTTACAGAAGCTCTTCCGCGAACCTTGCAGAACTAGCACTCCTGAAAGAAAGGATATTGCGGAGACATGGCTTAGCCACAGCCTGGGGGATGTTTCCAGAATGAGATTTTCACTCTGCAGCGGAGTGTGCGCTGATATGAAACTTCCTGGCAGATTAAAACTGTGTGCCCGACCGAGACTCGAACTCAGGGCCTTTGCCTTTCGCGGGCAAGTGCTCTACCAACTGAGCTACCGAAGCACGACTCACGTCCGGTACTCACAGCTTTACTTCTGCCAGTATCCGTCTCCTTCCTTCCAAATTTACAGAAGCTCTTCTGCGAAACTTGCAGAACTAGCACTCCTGAAAGAAAGGATATTGCGGAGACATGGCTTAGTCACAGCCTGGGGGATGTTTCCGGAATGAGATTTTCACTCTGCAGCGGAGTGTGCGCTGATATGAAACTTCCTGGCAGATTAAAACTGTGTGCCCAACCGAGACTCGAACTCGGGACCTTTGCCTTTCGCGGGCAAGTGCTCTACCAACTGAGCTACCAAAGCACGATTCACGTCCGGTACTCACAGCTTTACTTCTGCCAGTATCCGTCTCCTACCTTCCAAACTTTACAGAAGCTCTTCCGCGAAACTTGCAGAACTAGCACTCCTGAAAGAAAGGATATTCCGGAGACGTGGCTTAGCCACAGCCTGGGGGATGTTTCCGGAATGAGATTTTCACTCTGCAGCGGAGTGTGCGCTGATATGAAACTTCCTGGCAGATTAAAACTGTGTGCCCGACCGAGACTCGAACTCGGGACCTTTGCCTTTCGCGGGCAAGTGCTCTACCAACTGAGCTACCGAAGCACGACTCACGTCCGGTACTCACAGCTTTACTTCTGCCAGTATCCGTCTCCTACCTTCCAAACTTTACAGAAGCTCTTCTGCGAACCTTGCAGAACTAGCACTCCTGAAAGAAAGGATATTGCGGAGACATGGCTTAGCCACAGCCTGGGGGATGTTTCCGGAATGAGATTTTCACTCTGCAGTGGAGTGTGCGCTGATATGAAACTTCCTGGCAGATTAAAACTGTGTGCCCGACCGAGACTTGAACTCGGGACCTTTGCCTTTCGCGGGCAAGTGCTCTACCAACTGAGCTACCGAAGCACGACTCACGTCCGGTACTCACAGCTTTACTTCTGCCAGTATCCGTCTCCTATCTTCCAAACTTTATAGAAGCTCTTCTGCGAACCTTGCAGAACTAGCACTCCTGAAAGAAAGGATATTGCGGAGACATGGCTTAGCCACAGCCTGGGGGATGTTTCCAGAATGAGATTTTTACTCTGCAGCGGAGTGTGCGCTGATATGAAACTTCCTGGCAGATTAAAACTGTGTGCCCGGCCGAGACTCGAACTCAGGACCTTTGCCTTTCGCGGGCAAGTGCTCTACCAACTGAGCTACCGAAGCACGACTCACGTCCGGTACTCACAGCTGTACTTCTGCCAGTATCCGTCTCCTACCTTCCAAACTTTACAGAAGCTCTTCTGCGAACCTTGCAGAACTAGCACTCCTGAAAGAAAGGATATTGCGGAGATATGGCTAAGCCACAGCCTGGGGGATGTTTCCAGAATGAGATTTTCACTCTGCAGCGGAGTGTGCGCTGATATGAAACTTCCTGGCAGATTAAAACTGTGTGCCCGACCGAGACTCGAACTCGGTACCTTTGCCTTTCGCGGGTAAGTGCTCCACCAACTGAGCTACCGAAGCACGACTCACGTCCGGTACTCACAGCTTTACTTCTGCCAGTATCCGTCTCCTACCTTCCAAACTTTACAGAAGCTCTTCTGCGAACCTTGCAGAACTAGCACTCCTGAAAGAAAGGATATTGCGGAGACATGGCTAAGCCACAGCCTGGGGGATGTTTCCAGAATGAGATTTTCACTCTGCAGCGGAGTGTGCGCTGATATGAAACTTCCTGGCAGATTAAAACTGTGTGTCCGACCGAGACTCGAACTCGGGACCTTTGCCTTTCGCGGGCAAGTGCTCTACCAACTGAGCTACCGAAGCACGACTCACGTCCGGTACTCACAGCTTTACTTCTGCCAGTATCCGTCTCCTTCCTTCCAAACTTTACAGAAGCTCTTCTGCGAAACTTGCAGAACTAGCACTCCTGAAAGAAAGGATATTGCGGAGACATGGCTTAGTCACAGCCTGGGGGATGTTTCCAGAATGAGATTTTCACTCTGCAGCGGAGTGTACGCTGATATGAAACTTCCTAGCAGATTAAAACTGTGTGCCCGACCGAGACTCGAACTCGGGACCTTTGCTTTTCGCGGGCATGTGCTCTACCAAATGAGCTACCGAAGCACGTTTCACGTCCGGTACTCACAGCTTTACTTCTGCCAGTATCCGTCTCCTACCTTCCAAACTTTACAGAAGCTCTTCCGCGAACCTTGCAGAACTAGCACTCCTGAAAGAAAGGATATTGCGGAGACATGGCTTAGCCACAGCCTGGGGGATGTTTCCGGAATGAGATTTTCACTCTGCAGCGGAGTGTGCGCTGATATGAAACTTCCTGGCAGATTAAAACTGTGTGCCCGACCGAGACTCGAACTCGGGACCTTTGCCTTTCGCGGGCAAGTGCTCTACCAACTGAGCTACCGAAGCACGACTCACGTCCTATACTCACAGCTTTACTTCTGCCAGTATCCGTCTCCAACCTTCCAAACTTTACAGAAGCTCTTCTGCGAACCTTGCAGAACTAGCACTCCTGAAAGAAAGGATATTGCGGAGACATGGCTTAGCCACAGCCTGGGGGATGTTTCCAGAATGAGATTTTCACTCTGCAGCGGAGTGTGCGCTGACATGACACTTCCTGGCAGATTAAAACTGTGTGCCCGACCGAGACTCGAACTCGGGACCTTTGCCTTTCGTGGGCAAGTGCTCTACCAACTGAGCTACCGAAGCACGACTCACGTCCGGTACTCACAGCTTTATTTCTGCCAGTATCCGTCTCCTACCTTGCAAACTTTACAGAAGCTCTTCTGCGAAACTTGCAGAACTAGCACTCCTGAAAGAAAGGATATTGCGGAGACATGGCTTAGACACAGCCTGGGGGATGTTTCCAGAATGAGATTTTCACTCTGCAGCGGAGTGTGCGCTGATATGAAACTTCCTGGCAGATTAAAACTGTGTGCCCGACCGAGACTCGAACTCGGGACCTTTGCATTTCGCGGGCAAGTGCTCCACCAACTGAGCTACCGAAGCACGACTCACGTCCGGTACTCACAGCTTTACTTCTGCCAGTATCCGTCTCCTTCCTTCCAAACTTTACAGAAGCTCTTCTGCGAACCTTGCAGAACTAGCACTCCTGAAAGAAAGGATATTGCGGAGACATGGCTTAGCCACAGCCTGGGGGATGTTTCCAGAATGAGATTTTCACTCTGCAGCGCAGTGTGCGCCGATATGAAACTTCCTGGCAGATTAAAACTGTGTGCCCGACCGAGACTCGAACTCGGGACCTTTGCCTTTCGCGGGCAAGTGCTCTACCAACTGAGCTACCGAAGCACGACTCACGTCCGGAACTCACAGCTTTACTTCTGCCAGTATCCGTCTCCTTCCTTCCAAACTTTACAGAAGCTCTTCTGCGAACCTTGCAGAACTAGCACTCCTGAAAGAAAGGATATTGCGGAGACATGGCTTAGCCACAGCCTGGGGGATGTTTCCAGAATGAGATTTTCACTCTGCAGCGGAGTGTGCGCTGATATGAAACTTCCTGGCAGATTAAAACTGTGTGCCCGACCGAGACTCGAACTCGGGACCTTTGCCTTTCGCGGGCAAGTGCTCTACCAGCTGAGCTACCGAAGCACGACTCACGTCCGGTACTCACAGCTTTACTTCTGCCAGTATCCGTCTCCTACCTTCCAAACTTTACAGAAGCTCTTCTGCGAACCTTGCAGAACTAGCACTCCTGAAAGAAAGGATATTGCGGAGATATGGCTTAGCCACAGCCTGGGGGATGTTTCCAGAATGAGATTTTCACTCTGCAGCGGAGTGTGCGCTGATATGAAACTTCCTGGCAGATTAAAACTGTGTGCCCGACCGAGACTCGAACTCGGGACCTTTGCCTTTCGCGGGCAAGTGCTCCACCAACTGAGCTACCGAAGCACGACTCACGTCCGGTACTCACAGCTTTACTTCTGCCAGTATCCGTCTCCTTCCTTCCAAACTTTACAGAAGCTCTTCTGCGAACCTTGCAGAACTAGCACTCCTGAAGAAAGGATATTGCGGAGACATGGCTTAGCCACAGCCTGGGGGATGTTTCTAGAGTGAGATTTTCACTCTGCAGCGGAGTGTACGCTGATATGAAACTTCCTGACAGATTGAACCTGTGTGCCCGACCGAGACTCGAACTCGGGACCTTTGCCTTTCGCGGGCAAGTGCTCTACCAACTGAGGCTCCGAAGCACGACTCACGTCCGGTACTCACAGCATTACTTCTGCCAGTATCCGACTCCTACCTTCCAAACTTTACAGAAGCTCTTCTGCGAACCTTGCAGAACTAGCACTCCTGAAAGAAAGGATATTGCGGAGATATGGCTTAGCCACAGCCTGGGGGATGATTCCAGAATGAGATTTTCACTCTGCAGCGGAGTGTGCGCTGATATGAAACTTCCTGGCAGATTAAAACTGTGTGCCCGACCGAGACTCGAACTCGGGACCTTTGCCTTTCGCGGGCAAGTGCTCCACCAACTGAGCTACCGAAGCATGACTCACGTCCGGTACTCACAGCTTTACTTCATCCAGTATCTGTCTCCTACCTTCCAAACTTTACAGAAGCTCTTCTGCGAACCTTGCAGAACTAGCACTCCTGAAAGAATGGATATTGCGGAGACATGGCTTAGCCACAGCCTGGGGGATGTTTCCAGAATGAGATTTTCACTCTGCAGCGGAGTGTGCGCTGATATGAAACTTCCTGGCAGATTAAAACTGTGTGCCCGACCGAGACTCGAACTCGGGACCTTTGCCTTTCGCGGGCAAGTGCTCTACCAACTGAGCTACCGAAGCACGACTCACGTCTATTACTCACACCTTTACTTCTGCCAGTATCCGTCTCCTACCTTCCAAACTTTACAGAAGCTCTTCTGCGAACCTTGCAGAACTAGCACTCCTGAAAGAAAGGATATTGCGGAGACATGGCTTAGCCACAGCCTGGGGGATGTTTCCAGAATGAGATTTTCACTCTGCAGCGGAGTGTGCGCTGATATGAAACTTCCTGGCAGATTAAAACTGTGTGCCCGACCGAGACTCAAACTCGGGACCTTTGCCTTTCGCGGGCAAGTGCTCTACCAACTGAGCTACCGAAGCACGACTCACGTCCGGTACTCACAGCTTTACTTCTGCCAGTATCCGTCTCCTTCCTTCCAAACTTTACAGAAGCTCCTCTGCGAACCTTGCAGAACTAGCACTCCTGAAGAAAGGATATTGCGGAGACATGGCTTAGCCACAACCTGGGGGATGTTTCCAGAATGAGATTTTCACTCTGCAGCGGAGTGTACGCTGATATGAAACATCCTGGCAGATTGAAACTGTGTGCCCGACCGAGACTCGAACTCGGGACCTTTGCCTTTCGCGGGCAAGTGCTCTACCAACTGAGGCTCCGAAGCACGACTCACGTCCGGTACTCACAGCTTTACTTCTGCCAGTATCCGTCTCCTACCTTCCAAACTTTACAGAAGCTCTTCTGCGAACCTTGCAGAACTAGCACTCCTGAAAGAAAGGATATTGCGGAGATATGGCTTAGCCACAGCCTGGGGGATGATTCCAGAATGAGATTTTCACTCTGCAGCGGAGTTTGCGCTGATATGAAACTTCCTGGCAGATTAAAACTGTGTGCCTGACCGAGACTCGAACGCGGGACCTTTGCCTTTCACGGGCAAGTGCTCCACCAACTGAGCTACCGAAGCACGACTCACGTCCGGTACTCACAGCTTTACTTCTGCCAGTATCTGTCTCCTACCTTCCAAACTTTACAGAAGCTCTTCTGCGAACCTTGCAGAACTAGCACTCCTGAAAGAAAGGATATTGCGGAGACATGGCTTAGCCACAGCCTGGGGGATGTTTCCAGAATGAGATTTTCACTCTGCAGCGGAGTGTGCGCTGATATGAAACTTCCTGGCAGATTAAAACTGTGTGCCCGACCGAGACTCGAACTCGGGACCTTTGCCTTTCGCGGGCAAGTGCTCTACCAACTGAGCTACCGAAGCACGACTCACGTCTGGTACTCACACCTTTACTTCTGCCAGTATCCGTCTCCTACCTTCCAAACTTTACAGAAGCTCTTCTGCGAACCTTGCAGAACTAGCACTCCTGAAAGAAAGGATATTGCGGAGACATGGCTTAGCCACAGCCTGGGGGATGTTTCCAGAATGAGATTTTCACTCTGCAGCGGAGTGTGCGCTGATATGAAACTTCCTGGCAGATTAAAACTGTGTGCCCGACCGAGACTCAAACTCGGGACCTTTGCCTTTCGCGGGCAAGTGCTCTACCAACTGAGCTTCCGAAGCACGACTCACGTCCGGTACTCACAGCTTTTTTTCTGCCAGTATCCGTCTCCTTCCTTCCAAACTTTACAGAAGCTCCTCTGCGAACCTTGCAGAACTAGCACTCCTGAAAGAGAGGATATTGCGGAGAAATGGCTTAGCCACAGCCTGGGGGATGTTTCCAGAATGAGATTTTCACTCTGCAGCGGAGTGTGCGCTGATATGAAACTTCCTGGCAGATTAAAACTGTGTGGCCGACCGAGACTCGAACTCAGGACCTTTGAGTTTCGCGGGCAAGTGCTCTACCAACTGAGCCTCCGAAGCACGACTCACGTCCGGTACTCACAGCTTTACTTCTGCCAGTATCCGTCTCCTACCTTGCAAACTTTACAGAAGCTCTTCTGCGAACCTTGCAGAACTAGCACTCCTGAAAGAAAGGATATTGCAGAGACATGGCTTAGCCACAGCCTGGGGGATGTTTCCAGAATGAGATTTTCACTCTGCAGCGGAGTGTGCGCTGATATGAAACTTCCTGGCAGATTAAAACTGTGTGCCCGACCGAGACTCGAATTCGGGACCTTCGCCTTTCGCAGGCAAGTGCTCTACCAACTGAGCTACCGAAGCACGACTCACGTCCGGTACTCACAGCTTTACTTCTGCCAGTATCCGTCTCCTACCTTCCAAACTTTACAGAAGCTCTTCCGTGAACCTTGCAGAACTAGCACTCCTGAGAGAAAGGATATTGCGGAGACATGGCTTAGCCACAGCCTGGGGGATGTTTCCAGAATGAGATTTTCACTCTGCAGCGGAGTGTGCGCTGATATGAAACTTCCTGGCAGATTAAAACTGTGTGCCCGACCGAGACTCGAACTCGGGACCATTGCCTTTCGCGGGCAAGTGCTCTACCAACTGAGCTACCGAAGCACGACTCACGTCCGGTACTCACAGCTTTACTTCTGCCAGTATCCGTCTCCTACCTTCCAAACTTTACAGAAGCTCTTCTGCGAACTTTGCAGAACTAGCACTCCTGAAAGAAAGGATATTGCGGAGAAATGCTTAGCCACAGCCTGGGGGATGTTTCCAGAATGAGATTTTCACTCTGCAGCGGAGTGTGTGCTGATATGAAACTTCCTGGCAGATTAAAACTGTGTGCCCGACCGAGACTCGAACTCGAGACCTTTGCCTTTCGCGGGCAAGTGCTCTACCAACTGAGCTACCGAAGCACGACTCACGTCCGGTACTCACAGCTTTACTTCTGCCAGTATCCGTCTCCTACCTTCCAAACTTTACAGAAGCTCTTCTGCGAACCTTGCAGAACTAGCACTCCTGAAAGAAAGGATATTGCGGAGATATGGCTTAGCCACAGCCTGGGGGATGATTCCAGAATGAGATTTTCACTCTGCAGCGGAGTGTGCGCTGATATGAAACTTCCTGGCAGATTAAAACTGTGTGCCTGACCGAGACTCGAACGCGGGACCTTTGCCTTTCACGGGCAAGTGCTCCACCAACTGAGCTACCGAAGCACGACTCACGTCCGGTACTCACAGCTTTACTTCTGCCAGTATCTGTCTCCTACCTTCCAAACTTTACAGAAGCTCTTCTGCGAACCTTGCAGAACTAGCACTCCTGAAAGAAAGGATATTGCGGAGACATGGCTTAGCCACAGCCTGGGGGATGTTTCCAGAATGAGATTTTCACTCTGCAGCGGAGTGTGCGCTGATATGAAACTTCCTGGCAGATTAAAACTGTGTGCCCGACCGAGACTCGAACTCGGGACCTTTGCCTTTCGCGGGCAAGTGCTCTACCAACTGAGCTACCGAAGCACGACTCACGTCTGGTACTCACACCTTTACTTCTGCCAGTATCCGTCTCCTACCTTCCAAACTTTACAGAAGCTCTTCTGCGAACCTTGCAGAAATAGCACTCCTGAAAGAAAGGATATTGCGGAGACATGGCTTAGCCACAGCCTGGGGGATGTTTCCAGAATGAGATTTTCACTCTGCAGCGGAGTGTGCGCTGATATGAAACTTCCTGGCAGATTAAAACTGTGTGCCCGACCGAGACTCAAACTCGGGACCTTTGCCTTTCGCGGGCAAGTGCTCTACCAACTGAGCTTCCGAAGCACGACTCACGTCCGGTACTCACAGCTTTTTTTCTGCCAGTATCCGTCTCCTTCCTTCCAAACTTTACAGAAGTTCCTCTGCGAACCTTGCAGAACTAGCACTCCTGAAAGAGAGGATATTGCGGAGAAATGGCTTAGCCACAGCCTGGGGGATGTTTCCAGAATGAGATTTTCACTCTGCAGCGGAGTGTGCGCTGATATGAAACTTCCTGGCAGATTAAAACTGTGTGGCCGACCGAGACTCGAACTCAGGACCTTTGAGTTTCGCGGGCAAGTGCTCTACCAACTGAGCCTCCGAAGCACGACTCACGTCCGGTACTCACAGCTTTACTTCTGCCAGTATCCGTCTCCTACCTTGCAAACTTTACAGAAGCTCTTCTGCGAACCTTGCAGAACTAGCACTCCTGAAAGAAAGGATATTGCAGAGACATGGCTTAGCCACAGCCTGGGGGATGTTTCCAGAATGAGATTTTCACTCTGCAGCGGAGTGTGCGCTGATATGAAACTTCCTGGCAGATTAAAACTGTGTGCCCGACCGAGACTCGAATTCGGGACCTTCGCCTTTCGCAGGCAAGTGCTCTACCAACTGAGCTACCGAAGCACGACTCACGTCCGGTACTCACAGCTTTACTTCTGCCAGTATCCGTCTCCTACCTTCCAAACTTTACAGAAGCTCTTCCGTGAACCTTGCAGAACTAGCACTCCTGAAAGAAAGGATATTGCGGAGACATGGCTTAGCCACAGCCTGGGGGATGTTTCCAGAATGAGATTTTCACTCTGCAGCGGAGTGTGCGCTGATATGAAACTTCCTGGCAGATTAAAACTGTGTGCCCGACCGAGACTCGAACTCGGGACCATTGCCTTTCGCGGGCAAGTGCTCTACCAACTGAGCTACCGAAGCACGACTCACGTCCGGTACTCACAGCTTTACTTCTGCCAGTATCCGTCTCCTTCCTTCCAAACTTTACAGAAGCTCTTCTGCGAACCTTGCAGAACTACCACCCCTGAAAGAAAGGATATTGCGGAGACATGGCTTAGCCACAGCCTGGGGGATGTTTCCAGAATGAGATTTTCACTCTGCAGCGGAGTGTGCGCTGATATGAAACTTCCTGGCAGATAAAAACTGTGTGTCCGACCGAGACTCGAACTCGGGACCTTTGCCTTTCGCGGGCAAGTGCTCTACCAACTGAGCTACCGAAGCACGACTCACGTCCGGTACTCACAGCTTTACTTCTGCCAGTATCCGTCTCCTACCTTCCAAACTTTACAGAAGCTCTTCTGCGAACTTTGCAGAACTAGCACTCCTGAAAGAAAGGATATTGCGGAGAAATGCTTAGCCACAGCCTGGGGGATGTTTCCAGAATGAGATTTTCACTCTGCAGCGGAGTGTGTGCTGATATGAAACTTCCTGGCAGATTAAAACTGTGTGCCCGACCGAGACTCGAACTCGAGACCTTTGCCTTTCGCGGGCAAGTGCTCTACCAACTGAGCTACCGAAGCACGACTCACGTCCGGTACTCACAGCTTTACTTCTGCCAGTATCCGTCTCCTTCCTTCCAAACTTTACAGAAGCTCTTCTGCGAACTTTGCAGAACTAGCACTCCTGAAAGAAAGGATATTGCGGAGACATGGCTTAGCCACAGCCTGGGGGATGTTTCCAGAATGAGATTTTCACTCTGCAGCGGAGTGTGCGCTGATATGAAACTTCCTGGCAGATTAAAACTGTGTGCCCGACCGAGACTCCAACTCGGGACCTTTGCCTTTCGCGGGCAAGTGCTCTACCAACGGAGCCTCCGAAGCACGACTCACGTCCGGTACTCACAGCTTTACTTCTGCCAGTATCTGTCTCCTACCTTCCAAACTTTACAGAAGCTCTTCTGCGAACCTTGCAGAACTAGCACTCCTGAAAGAAAGGATATTGCGGAGACATGGCTTAGCCACAGCCTGGGGGATGATTCCAGAATGAGATTTTCACTCTGCAGCGGAGTGTGCGCTGATATGAAACTTCCTGGCAGATTAAAACTGTGTGTCCGACCGAGACTCGAACTCAGGACCTTTGCCTTTCGCGGGCAAGTGCTCTACCAACTGAGCTACCGAAGCACGACTCACGTCCGGTACTCACAGCTTTACTTCTGCCAGTATCCGTCTCCTACCTTCCAAACTTTACAGAAGCTCTTCTGCGAAACTTGCAGAACTAGCACTCCTGAAAGAAAGGATATTGCGGAGACATGGCTTAGCCACAGCCTGGGGGATGTTTCCAGAATGAGATTTTCACTCTGCAGCGGAGTGTGCGCTGATATGAAACTTCCTGGAGGATTTAAACTGTGTGCCCGACCGAGACTCGAACTCGGGACCTTTGCCTTTCGCGGGCAAGTGCTCTACCAACTGAGCTACCGAAGCACGACTCACGTCCGGTACTCACAGCTTTACTTCTGCCAGTATCCGTCTCCTATCTTCCAAACTTTACAGAAGCTCTTCTGCGAAACTTGCAGAACTAGCACTCCTGAAAGAAAGGATATTGCGGAGACATGGCTTAGCCACAGCCTGGGGGATGTTTCCAGAATGAGATTTTCACTCTGCAGCGGAGTGTGCGCTGATATGAAACTTCCTGGCAGATTAAAACTGTGTGCCCGACCGAGACTCGAACTTGGGACCTCTGCATTTCGCGGGCAAGTGCTCTACCAACTGAGCCTCCGAAGCACGACTCACGTCCGGTACTCACAGCTTTACTTCTGCCAGTATCCGTCTCCTACCTTCCAAACTTTACAGAAGCTCTTCTGCGAACCTTGCAGAACTAGCACTCCTGAAAGAAAGGATATTGCGGAGATATGGCTTAGCCACAGCCTGGGGGATGTTTCCAGAATGAGATTTTCACTCTGCAGCGGAGTGTGCGCTGATATGAAACTTCCTGGCAGATTAAAACTGTGTGCCCGACCGAGACTCGAACTCGGGACCTTTGCCTTTCGCGGGCAAGTGCTCTACCAACTGAGCTACCGAAGCACGACTCACGTCCGGTACTCACAGCTTTACTTCTGCCAGTATCCGTCTCCAACCTTCCAAATTTTACAGAAGCTCTTCTGCGAACCTTGCAGAACTAGCACTCCTGAAAGAAAGGATATTGCGGAGATATGGCTTAGCCACAGCCTGGGGGATGTTTCCAGAATGAGACTTTCACTCTGCAGCGGAGTGTGCGCTGATATGAAACTTCCTGGCAGATTAAAACTGTGTGCACAACCAAGACTTCAACTCGGGACCTTTGCCTTTCGCGGGCAAGTGCTCTACCAACTGAGCTACCAAAGCACGACTCACGTCCGGTACTCACAGCTTTACTTCTGCCAGTATCCGTCTCCTACCTTCCAAACTTTACAGAAGCTCTTCTGCGAAACTTGCAGAACTAGCACTCCTGAAAGAAAGGATATTGCGGAGACATGGCTTAGCTACAGCCTGGGGGATGTTTCCAGAATGAGATTTTCACTCTGCAGCGGAGTGTGCGCTGATATGAAACTTCCTGGCAGATTAAAACTGTGTGCCTGACCGAGACTCGAACTCGGGACCTTTGCCTTTCACGGGCAAGTGCTCTATCAGCTGAGCTACCAAAGCACGACTCACGTCCGTTACTCACAGCTTTACTTCTGCCAGTATCCGTCTCCTATCTTCCAAACTTTTCAGAAGCTCTTCTGCGAACCTTGCAGAACTAGCACTCCTGAAAGAAAGGATATTGCGGAGACATGGCTTAGCCACAGCCTGGGGGATGTTTCCAGAATGAGATTTTTACTCTGCAGCGGAGTGTGCGCTGATATGAAACTTCCTGGCAGATTAAAACTGTGTGCCCGACCGAGACTCGAACTCGGGACCTTTGCCTTTCGCGGGCAAGTGCTCTACCAACTGAGCTACCGAAGCACGACTCACGTACGGTACTCACAGCTTTACTTCTGCCAGTATCCGTCTCCTACCTTCCAAACTTTACAGAAGCTCTTCTGCGAACCTTGCAGAACTAACACTCCTGAAAGAAAGGATATTGCGGAGATATGGCTTAGCCACAGCCTGGGGGATGTTTCCAGAATGAGATTTTCACTCTGCAGCGGAGTGTGCGCTGATATGAAACTTCCTGGCAGATTAAAACTGTGTGCCCGACCGAGACTCGAACTCGGGACCCTTGCCTTTCGCGGGCAAGTGCTCTACCAACTGAGCTACCGAAGCACGACTCACGTCCGGTACTCACAGCTTTACTTCTGCCAGTATCCGTCTCCTTCCTTCAAAACTTTACAGAAGCTCTTCTGCGAACCTTGCAGAAGTAGCTCTCCTGAAAGAAAGGATATTGCGGAGACATGGCTTAGCCACAGCCTGGGGGATGTTTCCAGAATGAGATTTTCACTCTGCAGCGGAGTGTGCGCTGATATGAAACTTCCTGGAGGATTTAAACTGTGTGCCCGACCGAGACTCGAACTCGGGACCTTTGCCTTTCGCGGGCAAGTGCTCTACCAACTGAGCTACCGAAGCACGACTCACGTCCGGTACTCACAGCTTTACTTCTGCCAGTATCCGTCTCCTATCTTCCAAACTTTACAGAAGCTCTTCTGCGAACCTTGCAGAACTAGCACTCCTGAAAGAAAGGATATTGCGGAGACATGGCTTAGCCACAGCCTGGGGGATGTTTCCAGAATGAGATTTTCACTCTGCAGCGGAGTGTGCGCTGATATGAAACTTCCTGGCAGATTAAAACTGTGTGCCCGACCGAGACTCGAACTTGGGACCTCTGCGTTTCGCGGGCAAGTGCTCTACCAACTGAGCCTCCGAAGCACGACTCACGTCCGGTACTCACAGCTTTACTTCTGCCAGTATCCGTCTCCTACCTTCCAAACTTTACAGAAGCTCTTCTGCGAACCTTGCAGAACTAGCACTCCTGAAAGAAAGGATATTGCGGAGATATGGCTTAGCCACAGCCTGGGGGATGTTTCCAGAATGAGATTTTCACTCTGCAGCGGAGTGTGCGCTGATATGAAACTTCCTGGCAGATTAAAACTGTGTGCCCGACCGAGACTCGAACTCGGGACCTTTGCCTTTCGCGGGCAAGTGCTCTACCAACTGAGCTACCGAAGCACGACTCACGTCCGGTACTCACAGCTTTACTTCTGCCAGTATCCGTCTCCTACCTTCCAAATTTTACAGAAGCTCTTCTGCGAACCTTGCAGAACTAGCACTCCTGAAAGAAAGGATATTGCGGAGATATGGCTTAGCCACAGCCTGGGGGATGTTTCCAGAATGAGACTTTCACTCTGCAGCGGAGTGTGCGCTGATATGAAACTTCCTGGCAGATTAAAACTGTGTGCACAACCAAGACTTCAACTCGGGACCTTTGCCTTTCGCGGGCAAGTGCTCTACCAACTGAGCTACCAAAGCACGACTCACGTCCGGTACTCACAGCTTTACTTCTGCCAGTATCCGTCTCCTACCTTCCAAACTTTACAGAAGCTCTTCTGCGAAACTTGCAGAACTAGCACTCCTGAAAGAAAGGATATTGCGGAGACATGGCTTAGCTACAGCCTGGGGGATGTTTCCAGAATGAGATTTTCACTCTGCAGCGGAGTGTGCGCTGATATGAAACTTCCTGGCAGATTAAAACTGTGTGCCTGACCGAGACTCGAACTCGGGACTTTTGCCTTTCACGGGCAAGTGCTCTATCAGCTGAGCTACCAAAGCACGACTCACGTCCGTTACTCACAGCTTTACTTCTGCCAGTATCCGTCTCCTATCTTCCAAACTTTTCAGAAGCTCTTCTGCGAACCTTGCAGAACTAGCACTCCTGAAAGAAAGGATATTGCGGAGACATGGCTTAGCCACAGCCTGGGGGATGTTTCCAGAATGAGATTTTTACTCTGCAGCGGAGTGTGCGCTGATATGAAACTTCCTGGCAGATTAAAACTGTGTGCCCGACCGAGACTCGAACTCGGGACCTTTGCCTTTCGCGGGCAAGTGCTCTACCAACTGAGCTACCGAAGCACGACTCACGGACGGTACTCACAGCTTTACTTCTGCCAGTATCCGTCTCCTACCTTCCAAACTTTACAGAAGCTCTTCTGCGAACCTTGCAGAACTAACACTCCTGAAAGAAAGGATATTGCGGAGATATGGCTTAGCCACAGCCTGGGGGATGTTTCCAGAATGAGATTTTCACTCTGCAGCGGAGTGTGCGCTGATATGAAACTTCCTGGCAGATTAAAACTGTGTGCCCGACCGAGACTCGAACTTGGGACCCTTGCCTTTCGCGGGCAAGTGCTCTACCAACTGAGCTACCGAAGCACGACTCACGTCCGGTACTCACAGCTTTACTTCTGCCAGTATCCGTCTCCTTCCTTCAAAACTTTACAGAAGCTCTTCTGCGAACCTTGCAGAAGTAGCTCTCCTGAAAGAAAGGATATTGCGGAGACATGGCTTAGCCACAGCCTGGGGGATGTTTCCAGAATAAGATTTTCACTCTGCAGCGGAGTGTGCGCTGATATGAAACTTCCTGGCAGATTAAAACTGTGTGCCCGACCGAGACTCGAACTCGGGACCTTTGCCTTTCGCGGGCAAGTGCTCTACCAACTGAGCTACCGAAGCACGACTCACGTCCGGTACTCACAGCTTTACTTCTGCCAGTATCCGTCTCCTACCTTCCAAACTTTACTGAAGCTCTTCCGCGAACCTTGCAGAATTAGCACTCCTGAAAGAAAGGATATTGCGGAGACACGGCTTAGCCACAGCCTCGGGGATGTTTCCAGAATGAGACTTTCACTCTGCAGCGGAGTGTGCGCTGATATGAAACTTCCTGGCAGATTAAAACTGTGTGCCCGACCGAGACTCGAACTCGGGACCTTTGCCTTTCGCGGGCAAGTGCTCTACCAACTGAGCTACCGAAGCACGACTCACGTCCGGTACTCACAGCTTTACTTCTGCCAGTATCCGTCTCCTACCTTCCAAACTTTACAGAAGCTCTTCTGCGAACCTTGCAGAACTAGCACTCCTGAAAGAAAGGATATTGCGGAGACATGGCTTAGCCACAGCCTGGGGGATGTTTCCAGAATGAGATTTTCACTCTGCAGTGGAGTGTGCGCTGATATGAAACTTCCTGGCAGATTAAAACTGTATGCCCGACCGAGACTCGAACTCGGGACCTTTGCCTTTCGCGGGCAAGTGCTCTATCAGCTGAGCTACCAAAGCACGACTCACGTCCGGTACTCACAGCTTTACTTCTGCCAGTATCCGTCTCCTACCTTCGAAACTTTTACAGAAGCTCTTCTGCGAACCTTGCAGAACTAGCACTCCTGAAAGAAAGGATATTGCGGAGACATGGCTTAGCTACAGCCTGGGGGATGTTTCCAGAATGAGATTTTCACTCTGCAGCGGAGTGTGCGCTGATATGAAACTTCCTGGCAGATTAAAACTGTGTGCCTGACCGAGACTCGAACTAGGGACCTTTGCCTTTCACGGGCAAGTGCTCTATCAGCTGAGCTACCAAAGCACGACTCACGTCCGTTACTCACAGCTTTACTTCTGCCAGTATCCGTCTCCTATCTTCCAAACTTTTCAGAAGCTCTTCTGCGAACCTTGCAGAACTAGCACTCCTGAAAGAAAGGATATTGCGGAGACATGGCTTAGCCACAGCCTGGGGGGTGTTTCCAGAATGAGATTTTTACTCTGCAGCGGAGTGTGCGCTGATATGAAACTTCCTGGCAGATTAAAACTGTGTGCCCGACCGAGACTCGAACTCGGGACCTTTGCCTTTCGCGGGCAAGTGCTCTACCAACTGAGCTACCGAAGCACGACTCACGTCCGGTACTCACAGCTTTACTTCTGCCAGTATCCGTCTCCTACCTTCCAAACTTTACAGAAGCTCTTCTGCGAACCTTGCAGAACTAGCACTCCTGAAAGAAAGGATATTGCGGAGATATGGCTTAGCCACAGCCTGGGGGATGTTTCCAGAATGAGATTTTCACTCTGCAGCGGAGTGTGCGCTGATATGAAACTTCCTGGCAGATTAAAACTGTATGCCCGACCGAGACTCGAACTCGGGACCCTTGCCTTTCGCGGGCAAGTGCTCTACCAACTGAGCTACCGAAGCACGACTCACGTCCGGTACTCACAGCTTTACTTCTGCCAGTATCTGTCTCCTTCCTTCCAAACTTTACAGAAGCTCTTCTGCGAACCTTGCAGAAGTAGCACTCCTGAAAGAAAGGATATTGCGGAGACATGGCTTAGCCACAGCCTGGGGGATGTTTCCAGAATAAGATTTTCACTCTGCAGCGGAGTGTGCGCTGATATGAAACTTCCTGGCAGATTAAAACTGTGTGCCCGACTGAGACTCGAACTCGGGACCTTTGCCTTTCGCGGGCAAGTGCTCTACCAACTGAGCTACCGAAGCACGACTCACGTCCGGTACTCACAGCTTTACTTCTGCCAGTATCCGTCTCCTACCTTCCAAACTTTACAGAAGCTCTTCCGTGAACCTTGCAGAACTAGCACTCCTGAAAGAAAGGATATTGCGGAGACATGGCTTAGCCACAGCCTGGGGGATGTTTCCAGAATGAGATTTTCACTCTGCAGCGGAGTGTGCGCTGATATGAAACTTCCTGGCAGATTAAAACTGTGTGCCCGACCGAGACTCGAACTCGGGACCATTGCCTTTCGCGGGCAAGTGCTCTACCAACTGAGCTACCGAAGCACGACTCACGTCCGGTACTCACAGCTTTACTTCTGCCAGTATCCGTCTCCTTCCTTCCAAACTTTACAGAAGCTCTTCTGCGAACCTTGCAGAACTAGCACCCCTGAAAGAAAGGATATTGCGGAGACATGGCTTAGCCACAGACTGGGGGATGTTTCCAGAATAAGATTTTCACTCTGCAGCGGAGTGTGCGCTGATATGAAACTTCCTGGCAGATAAAAACTGTGTGTCCGACCGAGACTCGAACTCGGGACCTTTGCCTTTCGCGGGCAAGTGCTCTACCAACTGAGCTACCGAAGCACGACTCACGTCCGGTACTCACAGCTTTACTTCTGCCAGTATCCGTCTCCTACCTTACAAACTTTACAGAAGCTCTTCTGCGAAACTTGCAGAACTAGCACTCCTGAAAGAAAGGATATTGCGGAGACATGGCTTAGCCACAGCCTGGGGGATGTTTCCAGAATGAGATTTTCACTCTGCAGCGGAGTGTGTGCTCATATGAAACTTCCTGGCAGATTAAAACTGTGTGCCCGACCGAGACTCGAACTCGAGACCTTTGCCTTTCGCGGGCAAGTGCTCTACCAACTGAGCTACCGAAGCACGACTCACGTCCGGTACTCACAGCTTTACTTCTGCCAGTATCCGTCTCCTTCCTTCCAAACTTTACAGAAGCTCTTCTGCGAACTTTGCAGAACTAGCACTCCTGAAAGAAAGGATATTGCGGAGACATGGCTTAGCCACAGCCTGGGGGATGTTTCCAGAATGAGATTTTCACTCTGCAGCGGAGTGTGCGCTGATATGAAACTTCCTGGCAGATTAAAACTGTGTGCCCGACCGAGACTCGAACTCGGGACCTTTGCCTTTCGCGGGCAAGTGCTCTACCAACTGAGCCTCCGAAGCACGACTCACGTCCGGTACTCACAGCTTTACTTCTGCCAGTATCTGTCTCCTACCTTCCAAACTTTACAGAAGCTCTTCTGCGAACCTTGCAGAACTAGCACTCCTGAAAGAAAGGATATTGCGGAGACATGGCTTAGCCACAGCCTGGGGGATGATTCCAGAATGAGATTTTCACTCTGCAGCGGAGTGTGCGCTGATATGAAACTTCCTGGCAGATTAAAACTGTGTGTCCGACCGAGACTCGAACTCGGGACCTTTGCCTTTCGCGGGCAAGTGCTCTACCAACTGAGCTACCGAAGCACGACTCACGTCCGGTACTCACAGCTTTACTTCTGCCAGTATCCGTCTCCTACCTTCCAAACTTTACAGAAGCTCTTCTGCGAACCTTGCAGAACTAGCACTCCTGAAAGAAAGGATATTGCGGAGATATGGCTTAGCCACAGCCTGGGGGATGTTTCCAGAATGAGATTTTCACTCTGCAGCGGAGTGTGCGCTGATATGAAACTTCCTGGCAGATTAAAACTGTGTGCCCGACCGAGACTCGAACTCGGGACCTTTGCCTTTCGCGGGCAAGTGCTCTACCAACTGAGCTACCGAAGCACGACTCACGTCCGGTACTCACAGCTTTACTTCTGCCAGTATCCGTCTCCAACCTTCCAAATTTTACAGAAGCTCTTCTGCGAACCTTGCAGAACTAGCACTCCTGAAAGAAAGGATATTGCGGAGATATGGCTTAGCCACAGCCTGGGGGATGTTTCCAGAATGAGACTTTCACTCTGCAGCGGAGTGTGCGCTGATATGAAACTTCCTGGCAGATTAAAACTGTGTGCACAACCAAGACTTCAACTCGGGACCTTTGCCTTTCGCGGGCAAGTGCTCTACCAACTGAGCTACCAAAGCACGACTCACGTCCGGTACTCACAGCTTTACTTCTGCCAGTATCCGTCTCCTACCTTCCAAACTTTACAGAAGCTCTTCTGCGAACCTTGCAGAACTAGCACTCCTGAAAGAAAGGATATTGCGGAGACATGGCTTAGCTACAGCCTGGGGGATGTTTCCAGAATGAGATTTTCACTCTGCAGCGGAGTGTGCGCTGATATGAAACTTCCTGGCAGATTAAAACTGTGTGCCTGACCGAGACTCGAACTCGGGACCTTTGCCTTTCACGGGCAAGTGCTCTATCAGCTGAGCTACCAAAGCACGACTCACGTCCGTTACTCACAGCTTTACTTCTGCCAGTATCCGTCTCCTATCTTCCAAACTTTTCAGAAGCTCTTCTGCGAACCTTGCAGAACTAGCACTCCTGAAAGAAAGGATATTGCGGAGACATGGCTTAGCCACAGCCTGGGGGATGTTTCCAGAATGAGATTTTTACTCTGCAGCGGAGTGTGCGCTGATATGAAACTTCCTGGCAGATTAAAACTGTGTGCCCGACCGAGACTCGAACTCGGGACCTTTGCCTTTCGCGGGCAAGTGCTCTACCAACTGAGCTACCGAAGCACGACTCACGTCCGGTACTCACAGCTTTACTTCTGCCAGTATCCGTCTCCTACCTTCCAAACTTTACAGAAGCTCTTCTGCGAACCTTGCAGAACTAACACTCCTGAAAGAAAGGATATTGCGGAGATATGGCTTAGCCACAGCCTGGGGGATGTTTCCAGAATGAGATTTTCACTCTGCAGCGGAGTGTGCGCTGATATGAAACTTCCTGGCAGATTAAAACTGTGTGCCCGACCGAGACTCGAACTCGGGACCCTTGCCTTTCGCGGGCAAGTGCTCTACCAACTGAGCTACCGAAGCACGACTCACGTCCGGTACTCACAGCTTTACTTCTGCCAGTATCCGTCTCCTTCCTTCAAAACTTTACAGAAGCTCTTCTGCGAACCTTGCAGAAGTAGCTCTCCTGAAAGAAAGGATATTGCGGAGACATGGCTTAGCCACAGCCTGGGGGATGTTTCCAGAATAAGATTTTCACTCTGCAGCGGAGTGTGCGCTGATATGAAACTTCCTGGCAGATTAAAACTGTGTGCCCGACCGAGACTCGAACTCGGGACCTTTGCCTTTCGCGGGCAAGTGCTCTACCAACTGAGCTACCGAAGCACGACTCACGTCTGGTACTCACAGCTTTACTTCTGCCAGTATCCGTCTCCTACCTTCCAAACTTTACTGAAGCTCTTCCGCGAACCTTGCAGAATTAGCACTCCTGAAAGAAAGGATATTGCGGAGACACGGCTTAGCCACAGCCTGGGGGATGTTTCCAGAATGAGATTTTCACTCTGCAGCGGAGTGTGCGCTGATATGAAACTTCCTGGCAGATTAAAACTGTGTGCCCGACCGAGACTCGAACTCGGGACCTTTGCCTTTCGCGGGCAAGTGCTCTACCAACTGAGCTACCGAAGCACGACTCACGTCCGGTACTCACAGCTTTACTTCTGCCAGTATCCGTCTCCTACCTTCCAAACTTTACAGAAGCTCTTCTGCGAACCTTGCAGAACTAGCACTCCTGAAAGAAAGGATATTGCGGAGACATGGCTTAGCCACAGCCTGGGGGATGTTTCCAGAATGAGATTTTCACTCTGCAGTGGAGTGTGCGCTGATATGAAACTTCCTGGCAGATTAAAACTGTGTGCCCGACCGAGACTCGAACTCGGGACCTTTGCCTTTCGCGGGCAAGTGCTCTATCAGCTGAGCTACCAAAGCACGACTCACGTCCGGTACTCACAGCTTTACTTCTGCCAGTATCCGTCTCCTACCTTCGAAACTTTACAGAAGCTCTTCTGCGAACCTTGCAGAACTAGCACTCCTGAAAGAAAGGATATTGCGGAGACATGGCTTAGCTACAGCCTGGGGGATGTTTCCAGAATGAGATTTTCACTCTGCAGCGGGGTGTGCGCTGATATGAAACTTCCTGGCAGATTAAAACTGTGTGCCTGACCGAGACTCGAACTAGGGACCTTTGCCTTTCACGGGCAAGTGCTCTATCAGCTGAGCTACCAAAGCACGACTCACGTCCGTTACTCACAGCTTTACTTCTGCCAGTATCCGTCTCCTATCTTCCAAACTTTTCAGAAGCTCTTCTGCGAACCTTGCAGAACTAGCACTCCTGAAAGAAAGGATATTGCGGAGACATGGCTTAGCCACAGCCTGGGGGATGTTTCCAGAATGAGATTTTTACTCTGCAGCGGAGTGTGCGCTGATATGAAACTTCCTGGCAGATTAAAACTGTGTGCCCGACCGAGACTCGAACTCGGGACCTTTGCCTTTCGCGGGCAAGTGCTCTACCAACTGAGCTACCGAAGCACGACTCACGTCCGGTACTCACAGCTTTACTTCTGCCAGTATCCGTCTCCTACCTTCCAAACTTTACAGAAGCTCTTCTGCGAACCTTGCAGAACTAGCACTCCTGAAAGAAAGGATATTGCGGAGATATGGCTTAGCCACAGCCTGGGGGATGTTTCCAGAATGAGATTTTCACTCTGCAGCGGAGTGTGCGCTGATATGAAACTTCCTGGCAGATTAAAACTGTATGCCCGACCGAGACTCGAACTCGGGACCCTTGCCTTTCGCGGGCAAGTGCTCTACCAACTGAGCTACCGAAGCACGACTCACGTCCGGTACTCACAGCTTTACTTCTGCCAGTATCTGTCTCCTTCCTTCCAAACTTTACAGAAGCTCTTCTGCGAACCTTGCAGAAGTAGCACTCCTGAAAGAAAGGATATTGCGGAGACATGGCTTAGCCACAGCCTGGGGGATGTTTCCAGAATAAGATTTTCACTCTGCAGCGGAGTGTGCGCTGATATGAAACTTCCTGGCAGATTAAAACTGTGTGCCCGACTGAGACTCGAACTCGGGACCTTTGCCTTTCGCGGGCAAGTGCTCTACCAACTGAGCTACCGAAGCACGACTCACGTCCGGTACTCACAGCTTTACTTCTGCCAGTATCCGTCTCCTACCTTCCAAACTTTACTGAAGCTCTTCCGCGAACCTTGCAGAATTAGCACTCCTGAAAGAAAGGATATTGCGGAGACATGGCTTAGCCACAGCCTCGGGGATGTTTCCAGAATGAGATTTTCACTCTGCAGCGGAGTGTGCGCTGATATGAAACTTCCTGGCAGATTAAAACTGTGTGCCCGACCGAGACTCGAACTCGGGACCTTTGCCTTTCGCGGGCAAGTGCTCTACCAACTGAGCTACCGAAGCACGACTCACGTCCGGTACTCACAGCTTTACTTCTGCCAGTATCCATCTCCTACCTTCCAAACTTTACAGAAGCTCTTCTGCGAACCTTGCAGAACTAGCACTCCTGAAAGAAAGGATATTGCGGAGACATGGCTTAGCCACAGCCTGGGGGATGTTTCCAGAATGAGATTTTCACTCTGCAGTGGAGTGTGCGCTGATATGAAACTTCCTGGCAGATTAAAACTGTGTGCCCGACCGAGACTCGAACTTGGGACCTTTGCCTTTCGCGGGCAAGTGCTCTATCAGCTGAGCTACCAAAGCACGACTCACGTCCGGTACTCACAGCTTTACTTCTGCCAGTATCTGTCTCCTACCTTCCAAACTTTACAGAAGCTCTTCTGCGAACCTTGCAGAACTAGCACTCCTGAAAGAAAGGATATTGCGGAGACATGGCTTAGCCACAGCCTGGGGGATGTTTCCAGAATGAGATTTTCACTCTGCAGCGGAGTGTGCGCTGATATGAAACTTCCTGGCAGATTAAAACTGTGTGCCCGACCGAGACTCGAACTCGGGACCTTTGCCTTTCGCGGGCAAGTGCTCTACCAACTGAGCTACCGAAGCACGACTCACGTCCGGTACTCACAGCTTTACTTCTGCCAGTATCCGTCTCCTACCTTCCAAACTTTACTGAAGCTCTTCCGCGAACCTTGCAGAATTAGCACTCCTGAAAGAAAGGATATTGCGGAGACATGGCTTAGCCACAGCCTGGGGGATGTTTCCAGAATGAGATTTTCACTCTGCAGCGGAGTGTGCGCTGATATGAAACTTCCTGGCAGATTAAAACTGTGTGCCCGACCGAGACTCGAACTCGGGACCTTTGCCTTTCGCGGGCAAGTGCTCTACCAACTGAGCTACCGAAGCACGACTCACGTCCGGTACTCACAGCTTTACTTCTGCCAGTATCCATCTCCTACCTTCCAAACTTTACAGAAGCTCTTCTGCGAACCTTGCAGAACTAGCACTCCTGAAAGAAAGGATATTGCGGAGACATGGCTTAGCCACAGCCTGGGGGATGTTTCCAGAATGAGATTTTCACTCTGCAGCGGAGTGTGCGCTGATATGAAACTTCCTGGCAGATTAAAACTGTGTGCCCGACCGAGACTCGAACTCGGGACCTTTGCCTTTCGCGGGCAAGTGCTCTACCAACTGAGCTACCGAAGCACGACTCACGTCCGGTACTCACAGCTTTACTTCTGCCAGTATCCGTCTCCAACCTTCCAAATTTTACAGAAGCTCTTCTGCGAACCTTGCAGAACTAGCACTCCTGAAAGAAAGGATATTGCGGAGATATGGCTTAGCCACAGCCTGGGGGATGTTTCCAGAATGAGACTTTCACTCTGCAGCGGAGTGTGCGCTGATATGAAACTTCCTGGCAGATTAAAACTGTGTGCACAACCAAGACTTCAACTCGGGACCTTTGCCTTTCGCGGGCAAGTGCTCTACCAACTGAGCTACCAAAGCACGACTCACGTCCGGTACTCACAGCTTTACTTCTGCCAGTATCCGTCTCCTACCTTCCAAACTTTACAGAAGCTCTTCTGCGAAACTTGCAGAACTAGCACTCCTGAAAGAAAGGATATTGCGGAGACATGGCTTAGCTACAGCCTGGGGGATGTTTCCAGAATGAGATTTTCACTCTGCAGCGGAGTGTGCGCTGATATGAAACTTCCTGGCAGATTAAAACTGTGTGCCTGACCGAGACTCGAACTCGGGACCTTTGCCTTTCACGGGCAAGTGCTCTATCAGCTGAGCTACCAAAGCACGACTCACGTCCGTTACTCACAGCTTTACTTCTGCCAGTATCCGTCTCCTATCTTCCAAACTTTTCAGAAGCTCTTCTGCGAACCTTGCAGAACTAGCACTCCTGAAAGAAAGGATATTGCGGAGACATGGCTTAGCCACAGCCTGGGGGATGTTTCCAGAATGAGATTTTTACTCTGCAGCGGAGTGTGCGCTGATATGAAACTTCCTGGCAGATTAAAACTGTGTGCCCGACCGAGACTCGAACTCGGGACCTTTGCCTTTCGCGGGCAAGTGCTCTACCAACTGAGCTACCGAAGCACGACTCACGTCCGGTACTCACAGCTTTACTTCTGCCAGTATCCGTCTCCTACCTTCCAAACTTTACAGAAGCTCTTCTGCGAACCTTGCAGAACTAACACTCCTGAAAGAAAGGATATTGCGGAGATATGGCTTAGCCACAGCCTGGGGGATGTTTCCAGAATGAGATTTTCACTCTGCAGCGGAGTGTGCGCTGATATGAAACTTCCTGGCAGATTAAAACTGTGTGCCCGACCGAGACTCGAACTCGGGACCCTTGCCTTTCGCGGGCAAGTGCTCTACCAACTGAGCTACCGAAGCACGACTCACGTCCGGTACTCACAGCTTTACTTCTGCCAGTATCCGTCTCCTTCCTTCAAAACTTTACAGAAGCTCTTCTGCGAACCTTGCAGAAGTAGCTCTCCTGAAAGAAAGGATATTGCGGAGACATGGCTTAGCCACAGCCTGGGGGATGTTTCCAGAATAAGATTTTCACTCTGCAGCGGAGTGTGCGCTGATATGAAACTTCCTGGCAGATTAAAACTGTGTGCCCGACCGAGACTCGAACTCGGGACCTTTGCCTTTCGCGGGCAAGTGCTCTACCAACTGAGCTACCGAAGCACGACTCACGTCCGGTACTCACAGCTTTACTTCTGCCAGTATCCGTCTCCTACCTTCCAAACTTTACTGAAGCTCTTCCGCGAACCTTGCAGAATTAGCACTCCTGAAAGAAAGGATATTGCGGAGACACGGCTTAGCCACAGCCTGGGGGATGTTTCCAGAATGAGATTTTCACTCTGCAGCGGAGTGTGCGCTGATATGAAACTTCCTGGAAGATTAAAACTGTGTGCCCGACCGAGACTCGAACTCGGGACCTTTGCCTTTCGCGGGCAAGTGCTCTACCAACTGAGCTACCGAAGCACGACTCACGTCCGGTACTCACAGCTTTACTTCTGCCAGTATCCGTCTCCTACCTTCCAAACTTTACAGAAGCTCTTCTGCGAACCTTGCAGAACTAGCACTCCTGAAAGAAAGGATATTGCGGAGACATGGCTTAGCCACAGCCTGGGGGATGTTTCCAGAATGAGATTTTCACTCTGCAGTGGAGTGTGCGCTGATATGAAACTTCCTGGCAGATTAAAACTGTGTGCCCGACCGAGACTCGAACTCGGGACCTTTGCCTTTCGCGGGCAAGTGCTCTATCAGCTGAGCTACCAAAGCACGACTCACGTCCGGTACTCACAGCTTTACTTCTGCCAGTATCCGTCTCCTACCTTCGAAACTTTACAGAAGCTCTTCTGCGAACCTTGCAGAACTAGCACTCCTGAAAGAAAGGATATTGCGGAGACATGGCTTAGCTACAGCCTGGGGGATGTTTCCAGAATGAGATTTTCACTCTGCAGCGGGAAGTGCGCTGATATGAAACTTCCTGGCAGATTAAAACTGTGTGCCTGACCGAGACTCGAACTAGGGACCTTTGCCTTTCACGGGCAAGTGCTCTATCAGCTGAGCTACCAAAGCACGACTCACGTCCGTTACTCACAGCTTTACTTCTGCCAGTATCCGTCTCCTATCTTCCAAACTTTTCAGAAGCTCTTCTGCGAACCTTGCAGAACTAGCACTCCTGAAAGAAAGGATATTGCGGAGACATGGCTTAGCCACAGCCTGGGGGATGTTTCCAGAATGAGATTTTTACTCTGCAGCGGAGTGTGCGCTGATATGAAACTTCCTGGCAGATTAAAACTGTGTGCCCGACCGAGACTCGAACTCGGGACCTTTGCCTTTCGCGGGCAAGTGCTCTACCAACTGAGCTACCGAAGCACGACTCACGTCCGGTACTCACAGCTTTACTTCTGCCAGTATCCGTCTCCTACCTTCCAAACTTTACAGAAGCTCTTCTGCGAACCTTGCAGAACTAGCACTCCTGAAAGAAAGGATATTGCGGAGATATGGCTTAGCCACAGCCTGGGGGATGTTTCCAGAATGAGATTTTCACTCTGCAGCGGAGTGTGCGCTGATATGAAACTTCCTGGCAGATTAAAACTGTATGCCCGACCGAGACTCGAACTCGGGACCCTTGCCTTTCGCGGGCAAGTGCTCTACCAACTGAGCTACCGAAGCACGACTCACGTCCGGTACTCACAGCTTTACTTCTGCCAGTATCTGTCTCCTTCCTTCCAAACTTTACAGAAGCTCTTCTGCGAACCTTGCAGAAGTAGCACTCCTGAAAGAAAGGATATTGCGGAGACATGGCTTAGCCACAGCCTGGGGGATGTTTCCAGAATAAGATTTTCACTCTGCAGCGGAGTGTGCGCTGATATGAAACTTCCTGGCAGATTAAAACTGTGTGCCCGACTGAGACTCGAACTCGGGACCTTTGCCTTTCGCGGGCAAGTGCTCTACCAACTGAGCTACCGAAGCACGACTCACGTCCGGTACTCACAGCTTTACTTCTGCCAGTATCCGTCTCCTACCTTCCAAACTTTACTGAAGCTCTTCCGCGAACCTTGCAGAATTAGCACTCCTGAAAGAAAGGATATTGCGGAGACATGGCTTAGCCACAGCCTCGGGGATGTTTCCAGAATGAGATTTTCACTCTGCAGCGGAGTGTGCGCTGATATGAAACTTCCTGGCAGATTAAAACTGTGTGCCCGACCGAGACTCGAACTCGGGACCTTTGCCTTTCGCGGGCAAGTGCTCTACCAACTGAGCTACCGAAGCACGACTCACGTCCGGTACTCACAGCTTTACTTCTGCCAGTATCCATCTCCTACCTTCCAAACTTTACAGAAGCTCTTCTGCGAACCTTGCAGAACTAGCACTCCTGAAAGAAAGGATATTGCGGAGACATGGCTTAGCCACAGCCTGGGGGATGTTTCCAGAATGAGATTTTCACTCTGCAGTGGAGTGTGCGCTGATATGAAACTTCCTGGCAGATTAAAACTGTGTGCCCGACCGAGACTCGAACTCGGGACCTTTGCCTTTCGCGGGCAAGTGCTCTATCAGCTGAGCTACCAAAGCACGACTCACGTCCGGTACTCACAGCTTTACTTCTGCCAGTATCTGTCTCCTACCTTCCAAACTTTACAGAAGCTCTTCTGCGAACCTTGCAGAACTAGCACTCCTGAATGAAAGGATATTGCGGAGACATGGCTTAGCCACAGCCTGGGGGATGTTTCCAGAATGAGATTTTCACTCTGCAGCGGAGTGTGCGCTGATATGAAACTTCCTGGCAGATTAAAACTGTGTGCCCGACCGAGACTCGAACTCGGGACCTTTGCCTTTCGCGGGCAAGTGCTCTACCAACTGAGCTACCGAAGCACGACTCACGTCCGGTACTCACAGCTTTACTTCTGCCAGTATCCGTCTCCTACCTTCCAAACTTTACTGAAGCTCTTCCGCGAACCTTGCAGAATTAGCACTCCTGAAAGAAAGGATATTGCGGAGACATGGCTTAGCCACAGCCTGGGGGATGTTTCCAAAATGAGATTTTCACTCTGCAGCGGAGTGTGCGCTGATATGAAACTTCCTGGCAGATTAAAACTGTGTGCCCGACCGAGACTCGAACTCGGGACCTTTGCCTTTCGCGGGCAAGTGCTCTACCAACTGAGCTACCGAAGCACGACTCACGTCCGGTACTCACAGCTTTACTTCTGCCAGTATCCATCTCCTACCTTCCAAACTTTACAGAAGCTCTTCTGCGAACCTTGCAGAACTAGCACTCCTGAAAGAAAGGATATTGCGGAGACATGGCTTAGCCACAGCCTGGGGGATGTTTCCAGAATGAGATTTTCACTCTGCAGCGGAGTGTGCGCTGATATGAAACTTCCTGGCAGATTAAAACTGTGTGCCCGACCGAGACTCGAACTCGGGACCTTTGCCTTTCGCGGGCAAGTGCTCTATCAGCTGAGCTACCAAAGCACGACTCACGTCCGGTACTCACAGCTTTACTTCTGCCAGTATCTGTCTCCTACCTTCCAAACTTTACAGAAGCTCTTCTGCGAACCTTGCAGAACTAGCACTCCTGAAAGAACGGATATTGCGGAGACATGGCTTAGCCACAGCCTGGGGGGTGTTTCCAGAATGAGATTTTCACTCTGCAGCGGAGTGTGCGCTGATATGAAACTTCCTGGCAGATTAAAACTGTGTGCCCGACCGAGACTCGAACTCGGGACCTTTTCCTTTCGCGGGCAAGTGCTCTACCAACTGAGCTACCAAAGAACGACTCACGTCCAGTACTCACAGCTTTACTTCTGCCAGTATCCGTCTCCTACCTTCCAAACTTTACAGAAGCTCTTCTGCGAACCTTGCAGAACTAGCACTCCTGAAAGAAAGGATATTGCGGAGACATGGCTTAGCCACAGCCTGGGGGATGTTTCCAGAATGAGATTTTCACTCTGCAGCGGAGTGTGCGTTGATATGAAACTTCCTGGCAGATTAAAACTGTGTGCCCGACCGAGACTTCAACTCGGGACCTTTGCCTTTCGCGGGCAAGTGCTCTACCAACTGAGCTACCGAAGCACGACTCACGTCCGGTACTCACAGCTTTACTTCTGCCAGTATCCGTCTCCTACCTTCCAAACTTTACAGAAGCTCTTCTGCGAACCTTGCAGAACTAGCACTCCTGAAAGAAAGGATATTGCGGAGACATGGCTTAGCCACAGCCTGGGGGATGTTTCCAGAATGAGATTTTCACTCTACAGCGCAGTGTGCGCTGATATGAAACTTCCTGGCAGATTAAAACTGTGTGCCCAACCGAGACTCGAACTCGGGACCTTTGCCTTTCGTGGGCAAGTGCTCTACCAACTGAGCTACCGAAGCACGACTCACGTCCGGTACTCACAGCTTTACTTCTGCCAGTATCCGTCTCCTACCTTCCAAACTTTACAGAAGCTCTTCTGCGAAACTTGCAGAACTAGCACTCCTGAAAGAAAGGATATTGCGGAGATATGGCTTAGCCACAGCCTGGGGGATGTTTCCAGAATGAGATTTTCACTCTGCAGCGGAGTGTGCGCTGATATGAAACTTCCTGGCAGATTAAAACTGTGTGCCCGACCGAGACTCGAACTCGGGACCCTTGCCTTTCGCGCGCAAGTGCTCTACCAACTGAGCTACCGAAGCACGACTCACGTCCGGTACTCACAGCTTTACTTCTGCCAGTATCCGTCTCCTTCCTTCCAAACATTACAGAAGCTCTTCTGCGAACCTTGCAGAACTAGCACTCCTGAATGAAAGGATATTGCGGAGACATGGCTTAGACACAGCCTGGGGGATGTTTCCAGAATGAGATTTTCACTCTGCAGCGGAGTGTGCGCTGATATGAAACTTCCTGGCAGATTAAAACTGTGTGCCCGACCGAGACTCGAACTCGGGACCTTCGCCTTTCGCGGGCAAGTGCTCTACCAACTGAGCCTCCGAAGCACGACTCACGTGCGGTACTCACAGCTTTTTTTCTGCCAGTATCCGTCTCCTACCTTCCAAACTTTACAGAAGCTCTTCTGCGAACCTTGCAGAACTAGCACTCCTGAAAGAAAGGATATTGCGGAGACATGGCTTAGCCACAGCCTGGGGGATGTTTCCAGAATGAGATTTTCACTCTGCAGCGGAGTGTGCGCTGATATGAAACTTCCTGGCAGATTAAAACTGTGTGCCCGACCGAGACTCGAACTCGGGACCTTTGCCTTTCGCGGGCAAGTGCTCTACCAACTGAGCTACCGAAGCACGACTCACGTCCGGTACTCACAGCTTTACTTCTGCCAGTATCCGTCTCCTACCTTCCAATTTTTACAGAAGCTCTTCTGCGAACCTTGCAGAACTAGCACTCCTGAAAGAAAGGATATTGTGGAGACATGGCTTAGCCACAGCCTGGGGGATGTTTCCAGAATGAGATTTTCACTCTGCAGCGGAGTGTGCGCTGATATGAAACTTCCTGGCAGATTAAAACTGTGTGCCCGGACCAGACTCGAAATCGGGACCTTTGCCTTTCGCGGGCAAGTGCTCTACCAACTGAGCTACCGAAGCACGACTCACGTCCGGTACTCACAGCTTTACTTCTGCCAGTATCCGTCTCCTACCTTCCAAACTTTACAGAAGCTCTTCTGCGAACCTTGCAGAACTAGCACTCCTGAAAGAAAGGATATTGCGGAGACATGGCTTAGCCACAGCCTGGGGGATGTTTCCAGAATGAGATTTTCACTCTGCAGCGGAGTGTGCGCTGATATGAAACTTCCTGGCAGATTAAAACTGTGTGCCCGAACGAGACTCGAACTAGGGACCTTTGCCTTTCGCGGGCAAGTGCTCTATCAGCTGAGCTACCAAAGCACGACTCACGTCCGGTACTCACAGCTTTACTTCTGCCAGTATCCGTCTCCTACCTTCCAAACTTTACAGAAGCTCTTCTGCGAACCTTGCAGAACTAGCACTCCTGAAAGAAAGGATATTGCGGAGACATGGCTTAGCCACAGCCTGGGGGATGTTTCCAGAATGAGATTTTTACTCTGCAGCGGAGTGTGCGCTGATATGAAACTTCCTGGCAGATTAAAACTGTGTGCCCGACCGAGACTCGAACTCGGGACCTTTGCCTTTCGTGGGCAAGTGCTCTACCAACTGAGCTACCGAAGCACGACTCACGTCCGGTACTCACAGCTTTACTTCTGCCAGTATCCGTCTCCTACCTTCCAAACTTTACAGAAGCTCTTCTGCGAACCTTGCAGAACTAGCACTCCTGAAAGAAAGGATATTGCGGAGACATGGCTTAGCCACAGCCTGGGGGATGTTTCCAGAATGAGATTTTCACTCTGCAGCGGAGTGTGCGCTGATATGAAACTTCCTGGCAGATTAAAACTGTGTGCCCGACCGAGACTCGAACTCGGGACCATTGCCTGTCGTGGGCAAGTGCTCTACCAACTGAGCTACCGAAGCACGACTCACGTCCGGTACTCACAGCTTTACTTCTGCCAGTATCCGTCTCCTTCCTTCCAAACTTTACAGAAGCTCTTCTGCGAACCTTGCAGAACTAGCACTCCTGAAAGAAAGGATATTGCGGAGACATGGCTTAGCCACAGCCTGGGGGATGTTTCCAGAATGAGATTTTCACTCTGCAGCGGAGTGTGCGCTGATATGAAACTTCCTGGCAGATTAAAACTGTGTGTCCGACCGAGACTCGAACTCGGGACCTTTGCCCTTCGCGGGCATGTGCTCTACTAACTGAGCCTCCGAAGCACGACTCACGTCCGGTACTCACAGCTTTACTTCTGCCAGTATCCGTCTCCTACCTTCCAAACTTTACAGAAGCTCATCTGCGAACCTTGCAGAACTAGCACTCCTGAAAGAAAGGATATTGCGGAGACATGGCTTAGCCACAGCCTGGGGGATGTTTCCAGAATGAGATTTTCACTCTGCAGCGGAGTGTGCGCTGATATGAAACTTCCTGGCAGATTAAAACTATGTGCCCGACCGAGACTCGAACTCGGGACCCTTGCCTTTCGCGGGCAAGTGCTCTACCAATTGAGCTACCGAAGCACAACTCACGTCCGGTACTCACAGCTTTACTTCTGCCAGTATCCGTCTCCTTCCTTCCAAACATTACAGAAGCTCTTCTGCGAACCTTGCAGAACTAGCACTCCTGAATGAAAGGATATTGCGGAGACATGGCTTAGACACAGCCTGGGGGATGTTTCCAGAATGAGATTTTCACTCTGCAGCGGAGTGTGCGCTGATATGAAACTTCCTGGCAGATTAAAACTGTGTGCCCGACCGAGACTCGAACTCGGGACCTTCGCCTTTCGCGGGCAAGTGCTCTACCAACTGAGCCTCCGAAGCACGACTCACGTCCGGTACTCACAGCTTTTTTTCTGCCAGTATCCGTCTCCTACCTTCCAAATTTTACAGAAGCTCTTCTGCGAACCTTGCAGAACTAGCACTCCTGAAAGAAAGGATATTGCGGAGACACGGCTTAGCCACAGCCTGGGGGATGTTTCCAGAATGAGATTTTCACTCTGCAGCGGAGTGTGCGCTGATATGAAACTTCCTGGCAGATTAAAACTGTGTGCCCGACCGAGATTTCAACTCGGGACCTTTGCCTTTCGCGGGCAAGTGCTCTACCAACTGAGCTACCGAAGCACGACTCACGTCCGGTACTCACAGCTTTACTTCTGCCAGTATCCGTCTCCTACCTTCCAAACTTTACAGAAGCTCTTCTGCGAACCTTGCAGAACTAGCACTCCTGAAAGAAAGGATATTGCGGAGACATGGCTTAGCCACAGCCTGGGGGATGTTTCCAGAATGAGATTTTCACTCTGCAGCGGAGTGTGCGCTGATATGAAACTTCCTGGCAGATTAAAACTGTGTGCCCGAACGAGACTCGAACTAGGGACCTTTGCCTTTCGCGGGCAAGTGCTCTACCAACTGAGCTACCGAAGCACGACTCACGTCCGGTACTCACAGCTTTACTTCTGCCAGTATCCGTCTCCTACCTTCCAAACTTTACAGAAGCTCTTCTGCGAACCTTGCAGAACTAGCACTCCTGAAAGAAAGGATATTGCGGAGATATGGCTTAGCCACAGCCTGGGGGATGTTTCCAGAATGAGATTTTCACTCTGCAGCGGAGTGTGCGCTGATATGAAACTTCCTGGCAGATTAAAACTGTATGCCCGACCGAGACTCGAACTCGGGACCCTTGCCTTTCGCGGGCAAGTGCTCTACCAACTGAGCTACCGAAGCACGACTCACGTCCGGTACTCACAGCTTTACTTCTGCCAGTATCTGTCTCCTTCCTTCCAAACTTTACAGAAGCTCTTCTGCGAAACTTGCAGAAGTAGCACTCCTGAAAGAAAGGATATTGCGGAGACATGGCTTAGCCACAGCCTGGGGGATGTTTCCAGAATAAGATTTTCACTCTGCAGCGGAGTGTGCGCTGATATGAAACTTCCTGGCAGATTAAAACTGTGTGCCCGACTGAGACTCGAACTCGGGACCTTTGCCTTTCGCGGGCAAGTGCTCTACCAACTGAGCTACCGAAGCACGACTCACGTCCGGTACTCACAGCTTTACTTCTGCCAGTATCCGTCTCCTACCTTCCAAACTTTACTGAAGCTCTTCCGCGAACCTTGCAGAATTAGCACTCCTGAAAGAAAGGATATTGCGGAGACATGGCTTAGCCACAGCCTCGGGGATGTTTCCAGAATGAGATTTTCACTCTGCAGCGGAGTGTGCGCTGATATGAAACTTCCTGGCAGATTAAAACTGTGTGCCCGACCGAGACTCGAACTCGGGACCTTTGCCTTTCGCGGGCAAGTGCTCTATCAGCTGAGCTACCAAAGCACGACTCACGTCCGGTACTCACAGCTTTACTTCTGCCAGTATCTGTCTCCTACATTCCAAACTTTACAGAAGCTCTTCTGCGAACCTTGCAGAACTAGCACTCCTGAATGAAAGGATATTGCGGAGACATGGCTTAGCCACAGCCTGGGGGATGTTTCCAGAATGAGATTTTCACTCTGCAGCGGAGTGTGCGCTGATATGAAACTTCCTGGCAGATTAAAACTGTGTGCCCGACCGAGACTCGAACTCGGGACCTTTGCCTTTCGCGGGCAAGTGCTCTACCAACTGAGCTACCGAAGCACGACTCACGTCCGGTACTCACAGCTTTACTTCTGCCAGTATCCGTCTCCTACCTTCCAAACTTTACTAAAGCTCTTCCGCGAAACTTGCAGAATTAGCACTCCTGAAAGAAAGGATATTGCGGAGACATGGCTTAGCCACAGCCTGGGGGATGTTTCCAGAATGAGATTTTCACTCTGCAGCGGAGTGTGCGCTGATATGAAACTTCCTGGCAGATTAAAACTGTGTGCCCGACCGAGACTCGAACTCGGGACCTTTGCCTTTCGCGGGCAAGTGCTCTACCAACTGAGCTACCGAAGCACGACTCACGTCCGGTACTCACAGCTTTACTTCTGCCAGTATCCATCTCCTACCTTCCAAACTTTACAGAAGCTCTTCTGCGAACCTTGCAGAACTAGCACTCCTGAAAGAAAGGATATTGCGGAGACATGGCTTAGCCACAGCCTGGGGGATGTTTCCAGAATGAGATTTTCACTCTGCAGCGGAGTGTGCGCTGATATGAAACTTCCTGGCAGATTAAAACTGTGTGCCCGACCGAGACTCGAACTCGGGACCTTTTCCTTTCGCGGGCAAGTGCTCTACCAACTGAGCTACCAAAGAACGACTCACGTCCAGTACTCACAGCTTTACTTCTGCCAGTATCCGTCTCCTACCTTCCAAACTTTACAGAAGCTCTTCTGCGAACCTTGCAGAACTAGCACTCCTGAAAGAAAGGATATTGCGGAGACATGGCTTAGCCACAGCCTGGGGGATGTTTCCAGAATGAGATTTTCACTCTGCAGCGGAGTGTGCGCTGATATGAAACTTCCTGGCAGATTAAAACTGTGTGCCCGACCGAGACTTCAACTCGGGACCTTTGCCTTTCGCGGGCAAGTGCTCTACCAACTGAGCTACCGAAGCACGACTCACGTCCGGTACTCACAGCTTTACTTCTGCCAGTATCCGTCTCCTACCTTCCAAACTTTACAGAAGCTCTTCTGCGAACCTTGCAGAACTAGCACTCCTGAAAGAAAGGATATTGCGGAGACATGGCTTAGCCACAGCCTGGGGGATGTTTCCAGAATGAGATTTTCACTCTACAGCGCAGTGTGCGCTGATATGAAACTTCCTGGCAGATTAAAACTGTGTGCCCAACCGAGACTCGAACTCGGGACCTTTGCATTTCGTGGGCAAGTGCTCTACCAACTGAGCTACCGAAGCACGACTCACGTCCGGTACTCACAGCTTTACTTCTGCCAGTATCCGTCTCCTACCTTCCAAACTTTACAGAAGCTCTTCTGCGAAACTTGCAGAACTAGC